>NC_081569.1:84205802-84426495 GCF_022355385.1 Mustela nigripes
TAAAATCTTAAAAAAATAATAAATAGGGGCGCCTGGGTGGCTCAGTGGGTTAAGCCGCTGCCTTTGGCTCAGGTCATGATCTCAGGGTTCTGGAATCGAGTCCCGCATCGGCAGGGAGCCTGCTTCTCTCTCTCTCTCTCTCTGCCTGCCTCTCTATCTACTTGTGATTTCTCTCTGTCAAATAAATAAATAAAATCTTTAAAAAAATAAATAAAAAATTAAAAAAAAGAAAATTAGGAACTGTAAGATTTCTATAATCCTTTTAGAAAAAAAGCTAAGCAGGTACTATATATATTAGTGTGTAAATGCACAAAATAGTTAATTTTGTTAAGCAAGAGAAGTGATGTTGATATTTTAAATATCTTTCTATAACTATGCTAATACACAGATAACTATCAGTTTAGAAACTGATGGGTGATTTGAATTTTCAAGATGTTATTTCATTTTTCCATTTAATTTTATTTAACTTTATTTTTAAGGCTGTTCTATAGTAATAAACTTAACCATGGTAAAAGTAAATTTAACTTTATAAATCCAAGAACTTATCTTTATTCTTCTTTATGATAATCTCTTTTAGGCAGTTAGAAATTTCACATAAAGACTGAAAGAGGATTAGTTATGAGTTTGTTTTGAGCAGGGAAAAATGTAAAGTCGGAAGCACAGACACACAGCATATATTTATCCCATAAATACTGACACCTGTTCATAAAAAAAAGTCCAAAACAATTATTTTTAACATAACATTTATTCTCAACAATTATAAGTGAATAGTCCATTTCTTCTTCAAACAGTGCTCAGATTTGTTTGTAATCCTTGAAAATTTGTAATAAAAACAAAACAGGAAAAAAACCGTAGGCTTTGTATAATTTTGAGGTGTTTTAACCTTGGTGCTTGAGTTTTATTTGGTTAGTTGGAGAACATAACAGTAAATATAAATATAACCCCCTATGAATGATCACCATCTTAAAACTATATACCAATGGGGTCTGCATTATTTTAATTGTTGACTAGTGGTAGTGAATACTGGATGCCAGCAGAGGGCGCTTTGAGGTTTAGCTGTTAAGAATTCCAACACCTTGGTGGCTGACAAATAAAGACTATTTATCTTCAAACGGACTTCCTAAGAGTGAAGACATTTCTAGTATTTCTTTATTTTCTCTGACTTATTGTCTAATTTTACAAACCCCTAAACTGTCTGGCAAGGGATGAGAAGGCTATTTAAAAAACTCAGTGGCAGTTTCCAGCTGAGTGAATGAGCAGACGTGTAAGAAATGGTCCCATGATGGGATGAGATTTAAGGAAACTCCCTGCATTTTTTTCTCTCAGCCCCTTTCAAACTCCATCACCACTATCAGCAGTTCTCCCCTACAGATCTGTATGGAGCCCAGAAATGAAAGCTTGTGGTTTTAAAACAGTCTAGTTTAGTCAATAAGAAAATGAACACCAAATGGAAAAGAGGAAGCCCAAGGGGGAATCAGTGCTGAAGTAGCTTTCTGGGCAGTGGCTGTCATACTTTTTGACAGAGAACATATCCTATTACATTCATTGTATGTATACACACATACACCATCCATACATCTAAAACAAAAGCATCTTGAAGCAGTATTTACCTTTACAATGTATGAAAAATATGTATAATTTCTGTTGCTTTTTTTTTTTTTTTCAAGTAGGCTCTATACCCAATGTGGGGCTTGAACTGAGGACACCATGATCAAGAGTTGCATGATCCACCAAGTGAGCCAACCAGGTGCCCTGAGAGATACATGAGTTTTAAATAATTAAATGAAATATAGAAAATAAATTCTAACAGGGTTTTTCAAGGAAACTGACAAACTTGTTTGGTAATGGAAGAACAAAAGGCCAAGAATAGTCACAATGCTTCTAAAGAAGAACTGGATTTAAAATTGAGAAGGATAGAGACAGCAGAAATGAAGAAAAGGGAAGGTTCAGACTGAAGTGGGGTTTTGCAATAGAACCAGGAAAAGCTCAGAAAACAAACCACTCTATTATTGAGACCCATACAAAAAAAGAAAACTAAAGAGGGAACTCTGTGATGTTAGAGAAGGTTTCCTGTGCCTTGCTTAGTGTAGATGTCCAGGAAAACCATTTTTATATAAAAATAACAAGTATGAAGGTCAAATCCCATGCAAAATTATTATAATAAGAAGAGAAAAAGAAGTAGAATAACTTGTTTCTATGCCATAAAGACATACCCATGATACAGATCAAAACTGTGACCTACTGTGCTCCCCTAAGTGAGGCTGAGCATCAGATATACCACAACTGGAATGACATACAAAGAAAATCAGCATGGCTCCTGCATGAGGCTGACATGCACTTCGCGAAGCATTCCATACTTAAAAACAACAACAAAAAACCCACAAAAAAAACCCTGGTGGTCTGCTATTTCAAAATAACTAAAAGATATTAAGAAAATGTTACAAGACATGAAAAAACAAAATACTTTAGTCTTCCCTTATTCACAGTTTTGCTGTCCGTGGTTTCAGTTACTTGGAAGTCACCTGCGGTAGGGAAGCAGGTGATCCGCCTCCTGGCATATCATCGGAAGGTCCGTAGCCTCCTAACATTGCATCACAACACCGACACTACTCACCTCACTTCATCTCATCATGTGCGCATTTTATCTCACATCATTGTCATAAGACGGGGGAGTACAGTCCAATATTTTGAGAGAGAAACCACATTTCCTTACAGCATATTGTCATAACTGTTCTATTTCATTATTATTGTTACTAATCCCTTATTGTGCCTAATTTATAAATTAAACTTTACCATAGGTATGTTCGTATAGGGAAAAATGTATGTAGGGTTTGGTGGAACAGATTCTGCACAGATAAGCAGAATCTGCTCTATATCATAAATAGAAAAACTCAGAAATGAGCTTAGAGAACTCAGCAAAGAATAAAAAGTAAAGAAAATAGTTTTTTAATTTTTTTTCTAAAGATTTTATTTATTTATTTGACAGAGTGAGATCACAGGTAGGCAGAAAGGCAGGCAAAGAGAGAGGGGGAAGCAGGCTCCCCGCTGAGCAGAGAGCCCGATGTGGGGCTCGATCCCAGGACCCTGAGATCATGACCTGAGCTGAAGGCAGAGGCTTAACCCATTGAGCCACTCAGGCACCCGAAAATAGTTATTTTAAAAATTAAGACTAAACTAGAAGGAACACAAGAGTACAAACCTGGGGCTCCTGTGTGGCTCAGCTGGTTAGGCAACTGCCTTCGGCTCAGGTCATGATCCTGGAGTCCTGGGATCAAGTCCCATATAGGGCTCCCTGCTCGGTGGGGAGTCTGCTTCTCCCTCTCACCTCTCCCCTTTCATGCTCTCTCTCTCTCAAATAAATATATAAAATCTTTAAAAACAATTTTAAAAAAAGTGAATAAACCCATTACATATTGCCTTAAAAGAAACAAAAGGTGAAAAGAGCAAAATTTAAAAACAAAAACAAAAAAATCAATGAAGCATCAATGAAGTATGAGATTGAAGGGATTCAAGAAGAGGAGGTAATAAATACTGAGTATGGAAAAAGAAGATTTGTTACCTGGATTATGGCACCCTTAAAGAAGCAAGCCAAAGTAAAAGAACAGGACAGATACTAAATACTCTCATAAGAAAACTTTCCTGAAATAAAAAAGATTTGAATTTCACACTGAAAGCATAATTGAGAATACTAAATTAGAAGGACATATTCTAGTAAGATTACTGAACGAAAAGGAAAAGGAACAAACTGGGGGAATATCTAGGAAAAAAGAACATGTGATTTATAAGGAAAAGAAAATTAAGTTACTACTGGATTTTTCAACAGAGTGCTTTATCCCAGAAAAATGGATTAGCAACATTGAATATATTTAAGGAAATAAAGTGTGAGCCAAGGATTTTATATTCTGTAAAACTGACTTCAGAGATAAAAAGCAAGAACTGTCAAAAAACAAGAACCCAGGGAACATTATTCCAGTGAACCCTACCTAAGGTATCTACAACAGAATGAGCGTTACACAATAAAAATGACTAGAGAGACAATCAAAATAAGGATTGATAAGGATTCAATATACAGTTAACATAAATTTCAAATTAAAATGCCTCATTTTTCAGCTTATACCTATAACTTCATTGTAATATTCTATTTCTTACAAAGTCCACTACCAATTTTTAAAATTATATCACCAACAATTGTGTCACAAAAATCAGACTTGAATAAATGCATGATTCCTATCTGATTCTGCAAAGAAGTCACTCCTGTCATTGATGAATTAGAGTCTTTCTAAGATATTTATTTATTTATTTGAGAGTGCACACGAGTAAGGGGAGGGGGTAAAGGGAGAGGGACACAGAGAATCTCAAGCAGACCCCCCACAGATTGGGGATCCCAATGAGGGCCAATCCCACAACCCTGGGAAAATGACCTGAAATCATGAAATCAAGTCTTGATCATGAAATCAAGAGTTGAACACTCCATCCACTGAGCTACCCAGGCACCCTGAATGAGATTCCTTTTTAACATGAATGAAGGTTGCTATTTTTGTTTCTGTTAATGTGTGGGACAAATGTGAAACAATGAAGACATGTAAGAGAAGTTCACTCATTTGTCAATGATGCAAGTGACCTCTTTGATGAAATAGGTAATAGTTTTCAAATATTTCCTCATTTTTGGGGTGCTATTCAAAATGGCTACAGGCACAATATCCTTCTAAGTTTAATTGCATTATTAATATTCTCTGTATCACTTTAAAAGTCTAGACAATCATAAAAAACAATAAATCAAGTCCTAATTTGTTTCATTTACCAATTTCTGGGTGTGAATATTCCCACTCTGGTTGATTTCAGGATACCAATGTAATGTCACTGAATGTGGAGTTGAGAAGCCTTGTGCAGTGGTCACCATTACATAGTAATATAGTGTTTCTATAGTGTATCTATGCAGATAGAACAGATGTAAATAACATGAAAAGCATAGCGAGTCATAGCATGTAGCAAAATGATTAGGAACATCAGCGGTTTGAGTATTTCCTACCTTTACTTTTAATACACGTAGTGGTTAAGTTTATATAATTTAGTTTTGATAATGTACATGTTTAAAAACCAGCTTGCAAATTTCCTGAATATTTAACAGTTCGCTGTCCTGAGCTGGTATGAGCTGGTCCAGCACACCACTGGGTAAGAGGGAGATAGTGTAGTATGGAATGGTCTGAAAAAATAAATGCAGTATAATTATCTTAAGAATAGAAGAGTGGGTGAATTCTTAAAATGTCTTCAGGACCCATATTGGTGGTAATATTAGTATTATTATTCTTAGACTGCTGTCTAAGAATATTTGTTTATAAAATAAATGATATTTATATATTATATATTTTTATAATTTATATATTATGATATTTATATATTATAAAATATTTATAAAATAAATATAAACATTTATTTATAAAATAAATGAGTAGTTATGGGACGTATTAATTTTATGATTCTCTACATTCTTGAGAATCAGAATTCTCATATGGAAAAAGGGAGATACAAAATATATAGAAAAGAGGTTACATAAAAGCTTGAGTTGAAATTGGAACTCTCATTCTGGATGCAACGAATAAACAGTGATCAACCCAGTAACAATAAGCATCTTTTGTGCCTAGATTGTGGTACAATCTATAATTCTTGGAACAATTTTCTTTAAAAGAAACTGGAGCTTGTTAAAGAAATGGTCAGATCTAGGAGTTGGGCAAGAAATGAACAAAACAAGTCTAGAATATCCTATATTACTAGATAGATAGAGAACTATGTAATCCCGTTAGTCATGTCAACGATTCAGGGACCAGCTTTAATAGGCTCCTAATAGCTGCAAAATTTTGGACAACTGGAGCTCAATAATGACAAATATTACAACAGGCTGAAGCCCATCAAAATATTTAAATTGCAAAGTTCATAATGATTGTGTGTGTGTGTGTGTGTGTAACTTTGGGAAATGATAAAGAAACAATTCATTATCTTGAAAACTGATAGATAAAGGAACGGAATCCCAACATCTACCCTGCTTTTCCTATGTGCATTGCACCTCTTGGTGATAGAAGAGTAAATGAGGAGGGGCACCTGGGTGGCTCAGTTGGTCAAGTGTCTGTCTTCGGCTCAAGTCATGATCCCAGGGTCCTGGGATCGAGCCCCCGTGTCAGGCTCTCTGCTCAGTGGGAGGCTCCTTCTTGCACTCCCTCTACCTGCCACTTCCCCTGCTTGTACTCTCTTGCTTGCTCCTTCTCTCACTCTGTCTCACAAATAAATAAAATCTTAAAAAAAAAAAAAGAATAGATGAGGAAAAGTGTGTTACTATAAAGGTAATTCAACAAATAAAATGACAGAATTTGCATATCACCATTTGGCAATTTCTAATGAAAGGCTATAAGCCCAAAACATCAATGGCTGCTAAGTTCACAAAATTAAGAGATCATCAGAATTATAGGTCTCTTATAATTCTGAACTTGAGTCTGATCCAGTCTCTGCATCTGAGACTGGATCTGGATCTGGATCTGCCTTCAGCTCAGGTCATGGTCCTGGGATCAAGCCCTGCATCGGCTCTCTGCTCGGCAGGGAGCGTGCTTCCTCCCTCTCTCTCTGCCTGCCTCTCTGCCTACTTGTGATCTCTGTCTGTCAAATAAATAAATAAAATCTTAAAAAAAAAAAGAATATGCAATAAAAAAAAAGGAATATGCAATCAGCAAAATCCAGTTTGTAGGAACCTTTATGGGCCAAATAGCCCAAGTTCCTCAAAAGAAAAACTGTAAGGAAATGAAGGAATAGAAGAATTTATAGAGCAGGAGATACTTAGATTACAATTTTTTTAAACCAGGCAAGACTAACTGATAGTGTGATGGGATCCGTGTTTGGGTGACAAAACTCTTTTTACAAAGCAAGGAAGTGGCTGTTATAAAAGCCAGATGGTGGTTATTTATGTGAGAAGGGTTGTGACTGGGATGGAACACATGGAAGTAGCTTCAGGAGCTGCTGGCAACAATCTACTTCTTGACTAGGGCGATGTTTGCCTTATGGTAATTTCTTGGGTTACTCATTTGTTTTATATGATTGTTGTGTCTTCACTTCTATTTTACAATAAAATGATTCTAAAAAATTATTTCCAAGTGGATTTTTGGCTTGCACCAACATACTCAACCATCTGACCTATGAACAGGACCTCAAGTTTTTCTTCCTGTCAGCTGATTGTAGGGAACGTCTACTAGGCCAAGGTATGAGCTGAGGGAAAGGTGTTGGTGCAACAGAGGCAGGCACATGGGATACAGGTTGGTGTTGTTTATCTGTGCCCTCTGGATCTATGCAGTCCTTTCTTCCCTGCCCCAACTTACATATTACTGGATGCAACTCTTGCTGAATAGCTCTGGTCACACAGTCACTTACTGTCCTATGGTCAGGTGCTCAGTCTCTATAAAGGCCCAATAGCAAATCAGAAGCTGCTTTTCAAATGATGCATAATTTTCTGCTGTTGCTCCAGAACACTAGGGTCTTCAGTCCAGCTCTCCTATTTGAGACTTACCAGAGATGGCAAAGCATCCTTGTCTACCAAACATGTCTAGCACACAGTATTTGCTGGATTGTAACCTATATGCCAGGGTTGCTTGTAGTATAGACTAAGCCTGCCGCAGACCCCCTCTCTTGCCCTTACGGGCAGCATTTGGAGTCATCTGAGCAATGGGTTGGATTCCCAAATGTGTGCATGGTCTCCAAAATCTGAAGATGGGTTCCACTCACTGCGCCTTTCTTAGTAGGAGATACAAGGTTCAGTAAGGTGTTCTTAACCTTAGATAAGTACACCTCAGCATGACCCCCTATTCAGTCTCACTCAGTACCCTAACTTCATTATTGGGGCAGGTCCTCTGATCACTGCAGGGTCTTCTTCCATTTTCCAATGCACACTGTTTCTTATCAGAGCATTTAGAGTACTTGCCCCCTCCCTCCACCCCCAATCCCTAGGTTGATTAATAAGATGCCTCAATAAAACCGGCCAGCATAGCATTTTGTGAAATGTCCAGGCAATCCAAATTCCTTTGGCCTATACTGTAATAGACAGCAGGAGAATTAATTTAACCAAGATAGTCCTGGGACAAGACCATGAATGTGAACTGATATGTGGTGCAAGTGAGTGTGAATTGCTTCCGATGTTTTTTCCTGGTAAGGATTTAAAAGACTACAATTTGCTAGATTAATGGCTGCACACCACATGCCAGAGCTTGTCAGTCTGTTCCATTAAACATAGCACACATCAAAAATCAACACAGCAGCCTGGGCTGGGGCTATCACTTGGCTCAGTTTATAACAGCCGGATGTTCTGCCGTGTTCAGTATGAGTTTTGCTGATACTGGACCTGTACCTTAAAGAGATATGACGAGGACCACTGCCCTACCTCTTTTATCTTTTATCTTTTTTTTTTTTTTTTTTAAGACAGAGTGAGTGAGGGAGTGCAAGGGGGCCTGTGTGGGGGCAGGGAAAGAAGGGGAGGGAGAGAATTTTAGGCAGGATCTATGGACCAGACGCGAAACACGCCGCCCCCACCCCCTCCCTGCTTGCTGGCGGCTGGGGCTCCATCTCAGGACCCTGAGGTCAAGACCTGAGCCAAAATCAAGAGTCAGAGGAGGCTTAACCCACTGAGCTACCCAGGTGCTTCTCGTCCTTACATTTTTAAGGATGTTATTACACTGACATTTCACCCAGCTTACAGTATTACTTTTAGTTGACTTATAATTTACTGATCAATTATTCTGAATCTTAATTTTCAAGTCACATGTATGCTTGATTTGTGTTGCATGTCTACAAAGACATCTTAAAAACTAAAAAGTTTCTAAATTTTCTGGTTACTGTAAGATTTAATAAGATTTTATACAAGTAAAGTTATAGCTTAAATCTATTGGTAGATTTATATAAACTGAACAATATTCCACAATTCTGCAAGAAGTTTTTTTTTCTTTTTGCACTATGAATGATTTTCTCTTTTGTACATATTTTGATATGACTGTCAAGATTCTCTAGAAAAAGAGAACCAACAGGGTTTTTTCTAGGAAGAGATTTATTCTATGGAATTGGCTCACTTGATGATGGAAGCTGTAAAGTCCAGCTATCTGCAAACCGGAAGTCCAGGAAAAACTGATGGTGGAATCCTGTCACCAGAGACGGGTTCTTGGGCCCCACAACGATAGAAACTACCAGGCTGGGCCCAAAAGGCACGGGGATATGAAAGGCTTCATTGGCGCTCAAGCACCAGCTAAACGGAGACACGGCACAAACACATAAAGTTGTTTAGGTGCCTTCCGGCAACAGCTGTTAACACCCTGCTTAGATACCGAAAAATTCCCTTTACGGTTCAAAACGCTAATAAGGGAAAAGGGTTGGGGGGACAGTGCTTCCTCCTGATTGGTTGGAAGGGCCTTATTTTGATTGGTTGGAAGGACCTATTCTGATTGGTTGATATTGGCAGGCAATTCGGGCAGCTCATTGGTGGTTTTTGGAGCCGGCTTGCTCCTTATATATAGGGCGGTGACGGTTGAGCTCTGGTTGCGAGCTGTGTTTCACTTGGTGCTTGTCCTGCAAGTCGCTCACACATAAAGACCATTCCGAGGGAGGGAGACGACTACGTTCCAACTCAGCATTCGGGCAGGATGTAAAAAGGGCGGCCAAATTCCTCTTCCTCCTCCATTTTGTCCCATTTATACCCTCACTGGGGAGTGCAACTTATTTTTCTGAGTCCACCAGTTCGAATGCTAATCTCTTCTGGAAAAAGCCTCACAGACACACTCAGGAATAATAGTTAGTCTGGGCACCCTTTGGTACATAAAATGAACCATCGCAGGCAGGTAACTGTTTCTTTTTTCCTTCTTTGATAGTATTTGAATTGTTTCCAAGTGAATTTTTAAATTTGGGAGTTTTAAAGCTTTCATTTGTACTATTATTAGAAACTGATATTATTAGAAATTGAGATGTTTATTTGGATTTTGCAGGTTTATTAAGATATTTAAAGAAAACATTTATTACTAGGTCTGGCACATAAGTTTTTCTTTAAAAAAAAATAAAGTAGTTTGAGGGCGCCTGGGTGGCTTAGTAGGTTAAGCGTCTGCCCTTTGCTCAGGTCATGATCCCAGTCTCCTGGAATCAAGCCTGGCATCCAGCTCCTTGCTCAGCTGGGAGACCACTTCTCACTCTGCTGCAGCTCCCCACTCTGCTGCTGCTCTCAATGCTTGTGCTTGCTTTCTCTCTCAAAAAAATATAAATAAAATATATATATATATTTTAAGTAGTTCATGGGGCACCTGGGTGGTTCAGTTGGTTAAAGCGTGTGCCTTTGGCTCAGATCATAACTTTGTGGGATTGAGCCCCACCTGGGGTCCCTGCTCAGGGAGCCTGCTTCTCTCTTTCCCTCTGGTGCTCCACCTGCTTGGGCTCTCTCTGGGGCACTTTCTCTCTCAAATTAAAAAAAAAAAAAATCTTAAAAAAGTAGTGGGGCGCCTGGGTGGCTCAGTGGGTTAAAGCCTCTGCCTTCGGCTCAGGTCATGATCCCAGGGTTTCTGGGATAGAGCCCTGCATCAGGCTCTCTGGTCTGCGGGGAGCCTGCTTCCCCCTCTCTCTTTGCCTGCCTCTCTGCTTACTTGTGATCTCTGTCTGTCAAATAAATAAAATCTAAAAAAAAAAAAAAAAAGTATTTTAGGGGCACCTGGCCAGCTCAGTCGGTGGAGCATGAGACTCTTGATCTTGAGTTGTGAGTTCAAGCCCCATACTGGGTGCAGACATAACTTAAAAAATATAAATCTTAAAAAAAAAATGTAGTTTAGCTAAGATTAGTTTTTATTGCAGTGAATGCTATTCTTTTTTTTTTTTTTTTAAGATTTATTTACTTAAAAAAGAAAGTGTAGCATGTGAGTGGGGGGAGGGGCAGAGGGCAGGGGAGAGAGAATCTAAGACTCCACACTGAGTGCAGAATCTGAGTCAGTGCTGGAATTCCAGGACCCCAGGATCATGACCTGAGCTGAAATCAAGAGTCAGATGCTCAACCTACTGAGCCACCCAGGTGCCTCTTAATATTATTACTATTTAAATCTCAAGATCCAGCACTTGAACACAGATCTATAACTTTTTTACTTTATAATCGTTTTCTCCTAATAATAAAACCATCCTTTTATAGAAAAATTTGTACCAGTTCTGTTATAGTGTTACAATGATTATACTAGAAAAATATCCCATTTCCTAATATCGCTTGTAGAAAGCACATTGAAAGTTTGTAACGAGACATTTAAAAGTCTCGAAAATCTTTATTTCTAACACCAGGAAAAAAAATGCTTTCTTAGTTCCCTTCATAACCAACTGTGAATTATGTTAATGTAAGATTCAACTGGAACATTCAGCAATAATTTTCAGTGATCATACTGATCATCAGATTACAAAAATCAAAAAAGATGCCAATAAAAAAGATTGAATGACTCTTAGCTAATGTGTATATTTATCACATGTGCTCCACTGTGTCTCTCAGACCACGGATATTTGGCTGCAGTGGTTGTTGGAATAAGCACATTTCTTGCTAAGGATTCTTGTTTTGCACTCTGGTATTTTCTATTCTACTGTGGTAGTCAGATTCCAAGATGGATCCCAGTGTTCTCAGCTCTTGGTAGTCATATCCTTGTGTGGTCGTCTCTCATACTCAGTATGATTGAGCTGTGCAGCCAATCAGGCATTATCTAAATGATGGTGTGTGACTTCTGAGGCTTGGTCATAAAAGACACTGTAGTTTCTGCCTTGCTGTCCCTTGGATCACTCACTCTGGGAGAAGCTGGCTCCTGTGTCATGAAGACACCCAAGCAGTCCTGTGGAGGGGTCCACATGGTGAGGAGCTAAGGTGTAGGGCACCTTTTCAAACTTGTGAGTGATTTATCGTTTCAAGAATGTTATATAAATGAAATCATATGCTATGCAATTTTTTGGCTTGGCTTTTTAAACTCAGCCTAATTCTCTGGTGTGGGACCGCAGCTTTTTCTGTGCTATTTGGCTGGAGTAGAGTGGTAATTCTCTAGAAGTTTACTGTCTTGCTAGACTATCTCTTTTCTGGTACTTTGGCTTTAGAGGTTATTGCGGGGGCTTTTTTGGTCTGCACCCACTGACGATAACAAGTTGATGCTTCTTCATCTCCAGGTCTGAGATTATATGAGACAAATAAAACAAAAACAAAACCCCAGGGAACTCACCATTATGTTATTCCTCAGATCCGCAGTCCTTTCGCTAGTCTGTGTGTCTTTTCCACATTACAGAGTCTTCTAAGATTTGTGTTGTATGTTCTCAGTTTTAGTTAGTGGAAGAAATAGAGAAAATTATGCCTGCTCCATCTTTTTGGAAGTGGAAGTCCCCAGGGCTTCCCTCTTCCCTGGTGGGAAAGGAAATGATTTTTTATAATGTAGCTTTCTATTTTTTTTGTCCTTATGGTTTGAATATTTTAGTTGCAGAAGAGAACACGTTGATCTTTATTTATTTGTCCACCTTTTATTATTCACTTAAAACAAATAGAAATAAACTAGCTCTTTGGATTGTCCAGTTACTTCTGGTTGTTTTCATACTTACATGGATGGATTGAGAGAAGTGCATGAAAGAGTTTGGAAGGTCATGAGCAAGCAGTCTTGCTCTGGCCCCTAAGGTATTTTTAGGAAACTCATACTCAACAAAAACCTCTTCTACCACTGAATTCTACCCCCAAAGTCTGATAGAAATGTTTTCTAATTGACAAGTTTAATGTGGGCTTTATTGTCTAAGTAAATACACAGTGAATGACAGTTCCAACATTCCTTGGACTTGAGTCATGGTGCCCCTTTTGAATGGCTGGTCGGTTTGGGGGAACTCAGCAATACAGTACAGAGAGCTTTCTGTAATTTCAGGTAAAGCCTTCGGGTCTATCCCGAGTGGTGCACAGACTGGAAAGGAGTGTTTGAATTAACACAGAGCCAAAATTGAACAGGGATCCATTCTTCATACAGGCTATAGAGAAATTTTACCCCACCAGTACAATGAATTATTATAAGATCAGAATTACCCACTTTCAGTATAAAAAGACATCCAAGCTGAGGATAACATCCTAGACCCCTAATGTCAGTATTTTTTTTAAAATTTTATTTATTTATCAGAGAGAGAGGGGAAGAGAGCGAGCACAGGCAGACAGAGTGGCAGGCAGAGGCAGAGGGAGAAGCAGGCTCCCTGCTGAGCAAGGAGCCCGATGTGGGATTCGATCCCAGGACACTGGGATCATGACCTGAGCCGAAGGCAGCTGCTTAACCAACTGAGCCACCCAGGCATCCCTAATGTCAGTATTTTTACTTGACTTTCTCCTTGTGCTCCCCAAAGGAAAACAGCATCAATGTTAAACTGGATTGTGGGCTTTTGCCCACAGTCATTTGAGCTTCCCTGTCTTTTCCTCCTTTATCTTTGCTTTATTTTTCAGAATGTGCATGATCTTTTTTCTGTGATCTCTCTATGCTTTCTATTTGTTAATCTTTTCCCTAAGAATGCCTCAGTATATCCCGTTTTCCTACCCTTCACCCAGCCTTCCTAAGATCGATTATATCATGGACACCTAATATTAGTGACCACAACTACTTTTTATACTGTCTTTTGTACCCAGAGCTACCTTCTTTCAGTAGTAACTGCAAAAGAAGCTAGAGAACAAACTGTCCTTGTTCTTCTAAGGTAATTTTAAGGCTTTTGTTGCGAGTGTTAGTCTTGTTCCACCTAACCCACTTTCTTTCCCTTTTTTCTATTTCACATGGGTGTTTACTTGTCTTGCTTATCAAGGCCTGGTTATCCTTACACCTATGCAGTATAACTTTGATCTATTTATTTCTAGAATTGTGACTTTTTCTTGGCAGTTGATATCTCATATTCCCTTGGCTAAACTGATCTGTTTCCCGACCTGAGGCTTACTCAAGACCAAGAGTTTGTGGAATCTTTACTGTCTGATTCCTAGACTTTGGCGTATTTTTGAACATCCACCTCAATGACTAGCTTTGGGTCACTTAACGTGTTTCTGCTCTTCATCCTTCCTCATCAATCACATGTGGCAGCTTTGTGAAATGTGAACTTCTTTTTGTCACACTTGAACTTATGACCTTATCCAACCCTCTCTAGGCCTACACTTACACTTGGAAAATTCGACTTTCCACATCCATTTGATCACGAAACCCTGTCAATTTTGTGTTCTAGAAATTTCTAAAACCTACTCCCTCAGGATTAGGCAGGACTGCTTCAGCTGCAAATTAACAGAAACACAATTCAAGCTAGCTTTGCAATAAAGGAAATTTATTCTTTATTACTAGAAAAGTCTAGAGATTCATTAGAGTTCATTAGACCCATATATTCAAGTAACGTCTTCAGGAACCTGCATCTCTCCATCTTTCAGCTCTGGTTCCTTCTGTGTGGCTTCACTATTTGGCAAGCAGAATTTTTTGTGGTGAGAAAGACGGTGCTCTACAGTTCCAGCTCACATAGCACTTAGACATGCCTCTGGGTAAGGCGATTGGAGGACTGGTGTCCAGCAATGGGAAGGAAACCTACTTTGGCAGGATTTGAACTCTTTTACCTTGTGCTAACTGATTAAATAAGTGTACTGATTCATCATTACAAATTGTATTATAAATTGAAAATTCAATCCGTAGAGATATGAGCAAAATAGAAAATAAAAACCCTGTTAAGGGGCGCCTGGGTGGCTCAGTGGGTTAATCCGCTGCCTTCGGCTCAGATCATGATCTCAGAGTCCTGGGATCGAGTCCCGCATCGGGCTCTCTGCTCGGCGGAGAGCCTGCTTCCCTCTCTCTCTCTCTGCCTGCCTCTCCATCTACTTGTGATTTCTCTCTGTCAAATAAATAAATAAAAAATCTTAAAAAAAAAAAAAACCCTGTTAATCAGGGAGAAGGTGAGAAGGTATGGACAACAGTATCAGATACTGTCCAGTGGACGAGCAGGAGAAGAACTGAAAAGTGTCAACAGGATGAACAACATGGAGGTCAGTGGTGATCTGACAAGGACAGGTTTGTTGGGACAAGTAGACAGAATATGGTGGGTTGGGAAATGAAGGGGAACAGAGAGGGAGTGAGCACGTAGGAGGGAAATGTTGGGAGACTGATGGGAAGGAGCCAGTAGAGTGAGACAGTTTGAAGATACAGGATAGAGTGAGGCACTTGAGAAGCCATAAGAGGTAGGGGCACTTCTTCCTCTGAAACAGGAGGGAAGAAAAGAAGATTCAGACATAGAGAGATTTGTGTTATTGTTCTGGTGGCAGGAATTTGAGGGGGTCCTTTTGATGGCTTTTGTTTCTCTATGAAAACAGAAGTCTGATTGCCTCAGATTGCCTGCTGAGTGATTCTGCAGGGCTGAGTGGGGAGGGGTGTGTGTGTGGCAGAATTCAGAAGTTTGAGAAGAATAGAGAAGATTTTTATCTATGTTATAGAGGTATGGAGAATAGAAAAGTAAGACAACTAGAGAAACATAATTCTGTAGTTTCTTTTCAGTGCTGAGAGGCCATTTGAAGTTGATGACCATAAAACTATAGTAGCTTCCATCTACTTGACTGTGATTTTTCTCCAGCAAAGCTCATAGGACAATTGGAGGAGGTAGGGAGTTGGTGTTACCCGGGGTCAGAAGGACAATGGGAAAATGGAATTTAAAGCTGTGTTCTTAATCTGTAGTCTGTTCTGCCTTCTTTGACAACATTTTCCATTTCTTTCATAGACATTGATCTGATCAAGTAATGCTTGTCATTTTTATTTTGTTTAGAAAATTCTATATTTCATATATATTTTTAAAGTTTTAGCATGAAATTGTAGACAGTATTTTGTAAAGAAAAAATCTTCCAGATCTATCGTTATAGCCTTGGTTTCATTCCTTTCTTTGTGGATGTATTTGTTCTTTTTTCTTGATTAGCTAGAGGGTTTTTTTGTTTTTCTTCCTGAGATAACCCATTCATAGATCTCTTTCAATTTCAGTTTTTAAAGCCACCTTTAATGTTGTTCATGCCTCTTTCTGTTTCCTGCATTAGACATCTGCTTTGGGGGAAGAAGGACACATATTACCCATCCTCGTGCCCCTAATGACAGTGGACTCTGATGTCTTCCACAACCATGAGATTCAATTCATTTTTATGAGATTGGTTTTCATTTTAGTGTGTCATCATTTTTGCTTAGACTCTGTAAAAGAAACTAGAGGCTTCATTAAATTTGCCCTAGTTTTCTGGTTTAGGACTCAAAGGTATGGTTTTGCAACTTTTAACAAATTAGTGGAAAATTTTACACATTTTATAGGTTAAAAGACTGTGCTTCCAGTGGCAATGTGGAAAAGGGAAGAGATTTTAAAAAGCTCTATTTTACGGTTTCTGAAATTGGAAGTAAGAGCTGAAGTTTAAATGGTTATCCAGCTATCAACTTGGTACCTTTGGATTAGACCCAAAGCTTCAATCCAGAGTATTAGGTGGTGTGTATACAACAGAACTGAAGAGGTTAATTTTCCTTCTGCAAAAATGTTTTGGTAGAATGTTAGTGAGTGGGTGGGTTAATGGGCATAGTACATTGCACGGGAGGAGGTAAATACCATTATGGCCTGCATGAAAAGCCATTTGGCAATATGAAAAGCCTTACATATGTGCATATTTATATGTTTCAGAAATACTGCTGCCAAGAAAGTATCCTATGACAATAATATAGAGAAGAGGACAAAGATATATGTGAGTACATAGATATTTATTGCATTACTGTTTTGAGTAGAAAATGGGAACTGAAAATTTTGAATAATAGTGATTTGTATAGATTCTAATATAGCTATCTAATAGCTGACATATTATGTAAAACAGGAATGTATCTGTATAAATATATATATTATATGTGATTATAATACATATAAATTACATTTAAAAACCTGGAAAAGGTTTTAGTCAAGGTAGAAGCAGGATACAGATAGCATACTCAACTTGAGTAATGTGAGAGAGTTCATATAGGGATTATTCACAAGGTGTAGGCGGGGTATAGAGAAACAACAAGGAATGGTATAGAACCTAGAGCTGGTGAGGGTGTCAGGGATAGGATATTCTTACCACCTGCAGATCTGCCCGAAGGGGATAGAGGAAGGGGCTGTGAGGCAGGGAGAGCTATGTGGAAATAACTTTTGACAGATTTATGACTTTTTCTAAAGTGTGTAGCTTTCCCACAGCAACTGTACAGTGTGGGTGCTAGGGAATGAATGTCTTGGCCTCTCCTTCCACCCTCTACTCTCTTACCAGTGTCCTTCATTCACTGAGCTCAAGCAGAAATCAGGCTGCAAAGGGGTTCTTTGATGCCATCTATATAGATCAGTCTCCTGAGGCATATATCAGGGTGGTAGGATTGAGAGAGGATCCAGAGGGACAAATAGAAAATATCCAGATCAACAGAGGTACACCAATATGTTCATAGAGGTTACCCTGGGCAGTGGGATCATGGATTGATATTCTTCTGATTTTTTGAAAATGAACACAGATGACTTGGGTAATTTTTTTTTTTAAGATTTTATTCATCTATCAGAGAGAGAGAGAGGGAGAGAGAGTGAGCACAGGCAGACAGAATGGCAGGCAGAGGCAGAGGGAGAAGCAGGCTCCTTGCCGAGCAAGGAGCCCCATGTGGGACTCGATCCCAGGACGCTGGGATCATGACCTGAGCCGAAGGCAGCCACTTAACCAACTGAGCCACCCAGGCGTCCCTGACTTGGGTAATTTTTTAAAAAAAAAAGTTTAAAAAGTTTTTTTCCTTCCCATAGTCATTATCTTAGTCACCTGAAAATTACGAACTTGCTTTGCCAAAATTCAACTTGCATTGCCAAAATACCTACACAGCTAAATGCTTTCTCTTAACCCTTAGCCCTTACTTACTGAAAAATATCCTCAGGGTTTCTTTAATTTGATAACAAAAAGTTTGCCTGATTTTCCAATGTTAGCATTTGGGGGTGGGTGGGGGATTGGATTTATTTGGGGATGAAGATTGCCTTTTGATGAAACTCTTGGGACCACTGTGACATTTAATGTCATTTCATATAAGAGCAGCTTGAGTTTCTCAGAAGAAAGGAGCTTTAAAAACACAATCTAATTCTATAATCCTGATAGAATATAGAATTTAGTTGGGTTAATAGGTAGCATCGTTAAAGCATTATTCTTGAAATGAATTTATTAGACCAGTTTAAGATAAAATAGCTTACATTATGTCCTTCAGTAGCATGTAAGGAAACATTTATATTATTGGAGCAGCTTTAATGTATACTAATTTTCTTCCTTTATTTTGAGATCCTAGGACCTTGATAATAATGTATAATCATTCTAGAAATGTTGATATTGCCTATAGTTAACTAAAAATGACAATGTCTTTGAAAGGTGTACTTCAGTAGAAATTGTTTTGTATTATTAACCCAACTATGCATTGTTAAACTATTGCTTCTTTTTAATGGCACAATTTTTTAAATTGCATTTTCTATTCGTGCCTTTTCTGGGGAAAAGATGGGAGTATGTGTATGGCATGTAAAGATGTCTCTTTCAAAACCTGTGATTAAAAAGAAAAAAAAAGCTTAAAATCAGCCAGAGAAGAAAAAAGACATTGTATTAGTTTTCTATATCTGCTAACAAATTAGCTCAGGAGTTTAAATCAAGCCAGATTTATTATCTTACAGTTTTGTTGGTCAGAAGTCTGACGGGGGCCTCACTGGGCTAAAAACAAGGTATTACCAAGGGCTGCATCCCTTTCTGGAAGTTCTAGGAAAGAATTGGCTCCCTTGTCTCTTTGAGTGTCTAGAGGCCACTCACATTCCTTGGCTATGGTCCCTTCCTCCATCTTCAAATCCAGCCCATAACATTTCTGTGATCCTGCTTCCATAGTTACATTTCTTTTTCTCACTCTATTCTGCCTCTCTCTTCAATTTTTAAAAAACCCTTGTGATTAGATTGGACTTACACAGATAATGCAGGATTATTTCCCTATTTTAAGGCCACCTGATTAACAAACTTTACTCTGCAAATTTAATTTACATATAACATAACATATTCATAGGTTTCATGAATCAGAACATGAGATTTCTGAGAACCATTTTTCTGCTAAACATAGTCCATCTTTCTGTCTCCCAAGTGTATCTGTTCATGTCCCACATGTAAAATACATTCACCCAATCTCAAAATATCCAATTATAGCATCAACACAAAGTAAAAAATTTCATTAGCTCAAAAGTCCCAAATCTCATCATTTAAATCAAGTATGGGAGTTGGGTTTTTTTTTTTGCTTATCATATACATATTACAAACAAGGGAAAAAGATAAAGATGACTGTAGAGTTCTCATTTGACATGCTGCCAGTGAAAAAATAGTGGAGCAACCTACTTTCAAGTAGTGAGGGCAAAATTGTCAGTCTAGAATTCTATACCCAGCAAAAATATATTTATTTTATTCAATTCAAAAGAAGGTAGAAAAAAGAGGAGAAAGGAAAAACAACAGATGAACCATAGAGAAAAGAAACAGTAATGTGATAAACTCTAATAACTTAGCCACATCAATGATGACATTAAATGTAAATATAAATGGTCTGTAAGGTATAAATGATCATATTGAATAAAAGCAAAACTCAATAATATGCTGCTTACAAGAAACACAGTTTAAATATAAAGACACAAGTAGGTAAAAAATAACAAAGGGGAAAAGGTATTTCATGCTAATATTATATAAAAGCTGGAATGGTTATTGGTAACAAAGTAGATTTTAGAACAATGACTATTAGTAGGGATGAAGAATGTGATTTCCTAATAATAAAAGAGTCAGATTATCATGAGGCATAATAATCCAAAACATTTATGCAGCCAGCAAAAATTCAACATACAAGAAACACAAACTGATAGGACTTCAAGGAGTAGACAAATGCACAATTATAGTCAGAGATTTAAAAACCTTTCAGATTGATGGAACAACTAGACAGAAAATCAGCAAGGACTTAAAAGACTTGAACAATACTATTAACAAACTTCAGCCAACTGACATTTTTAAAAACCCCATCCAAAAAAGCAGAATGCATATTCTTTTCTTTTCTAAAGATTTTATTTATTTATTTGACAGACAGCGAGAGAGGGAACACAAGCAGGGGGTGTGGGAGAAGGAGAAGCAGGCTTCCCATCGAGCAGTGGGAATCAGTTTGGGCAATCCTAGGACCCTGGGATCATGACCTGAGCCAAAGGCAGATGCTTAAGGACTGAGCCACCCAGGTGTCCTTGCATATTCTTTTATATGTAACAGATCATTTACCAAGATAGATGGTATCTTGGGGCATAGAACATGTTTAAATGAGTTTAAAGGTTTTCATGTCAAGACAACATATCTTCTCTGGTCACTATGGAATTAAGTTAGGCATCAATAACCAGAAGATCTCTGTAAACTGAAGAGCACATTTCTAAATTCTAAATAATTGGATTATGGAACAAAGAAGAAATCAAAAGAAAAATTTAAGTATTTTGAAGTGAACTTAAAGGGAAACACAACACACAAAAACATGTAGGATACTGCTGCTAAAATAGTACTTAGTGGAACATTTATAGTACCAAGTGCCTACATTAGAAAGGAAGAAAATTCTCAAATAAAAGAACTCAGCTTCTACTTAGGAAACTAGAAAAAAGAGAGAAGATTATATCTAAAATAGAGAGGAGAAAGGAAATAATAAAGAGTGGAAATAAAATGAAACAGAAAACAAAATCAGGAGAGAACAGTCAAGGAAGCCAACAGCTGAGTCTTTGAAGAAAACAAAGTGATCAGCTTCTAGTCAGAGTGATCAAGAAAAAAAAGAGACAAGACACAAATTACCAGCATCAGGAATGAGAAAGGAAATCACAATCTGTGTTACAGCTATGTAAAGGATAAAAAATTATTTCAAACAACTTTAGGCCAATAAGTTTAACAACATAGATGAAATGGAACAATTGCTTGAGAGATGCAAACTATCAAAGCTCTCTCAAGAGAAATAGATCACTTGAATAGTCTTATATCTATTAAGAAATTGAATAACTCAGATACCAATAAGGAAAAAAAAAACATACCTAGAAACATCACCAAAGATAAGGGAAACAAGAGCAAAAATGAACTATTAGAACTTCATAAAGATAGAAAGTTTTTGTACAGCAAAGGAAATGGTCAATATAACCAAAAGACAACCAATAGAATGGGAGAAGATATTTGCAAATGACATATCAGATAAAGGGCTAGTATCCAAAATCTGTAAAGAACTTACCAGACTCAACACCCAAAGAACAAATAATCTAATCAATAAATGGACAGAAGACATGAACAGACATTTCTGCAAAGAAAACATCCAAATGGCCAACAGACACATGAAAAAGTGCTCAACATCCTTCGGCATCAGGGAAATACAAATCAAAACTATAGTGAGATACTACCTCACACCAGTCAGAATGGCTAAAATTAACAAGTCAGGAAACGACAGGTGTTAGTTGAGGATCGGAGAAAGAGGACCCCTCCTACACTCTTGGTGAGAATGCAAGCTGGTGCAGCCATTCTGGAAAACAGTATGGCAGTTCCTCAAAAGGTTGGAAACAGAGCTACCCTGTGACCCAGCAATTGTCCTACTGGATATTTACCCTAAAGATACAAATGTAGTGATCCGAAGGGGGACATGCCATATAAACCCCAATGTTTATATCAGCAATGTCCACAATAGCCAAACTATAGAAAGAGCCTAGATGTCCATCAACAGATGAATGTGGTATATATCTACAATGGAATATTATGCAGCCCTCAAAAAACATGGAATTTTGCCATTTGCAATGATGTGGATGGAACTAGAGGGTATTATGTTAAGAGAAGTCAACCAGCAAAGACAATTATCATATCTCACTGTTATGAGGAATTTGAGAAACAAGATGGAGGATCATTGGGAAAGGGAGGGAAAAATGAAATAAGACAAAACCAGAGAGGGAGACACACCACAAGAGATTCTTAATCTCAGGGAACAAATTGAGAGTTGCTGGAGGGGAGAGGGTTGGGAGAGATGGAGTGGGTGGGTGATGGACTTTGGAAAGGATATGTGCTATGGTGAGTGCTGTGAAGTGTTCAAGCCTGATGAATCACAGACCTGTACCCCTGAAACAAATAATACATTATATTTTAATTAAAAAATAAAAAACCAAAACTACAGATACATATCTCTCATTAACATATATGCAAAAGTTCTAAATATAATTTTGGCAAATCAAATTCAACAACATACAAAAAGGATACATTGTGACCAATGGAGTTTATCCTAGGGGTGTATGACAGGTTTAACACTTGAAAATCAACCAATAAAAATAAGTATATTGGGGTATCTTATGGTTCAGTTGGTTCAGTGTCTGCCTTTGGCACAGGTCATGATCTCAGGGTCTTGGGATCAAGCCCTGCAATGCAGAGCCTGCTTCTCCCTCTCACTGCCTCTCCCCCTACTTGTGCTCTCTCTCTCTATCAAGTAAATAAAATCTTTAAAAACAATTAGTCTATTAAGAAACTAAAAAAGAAAAATCATATGTCCATCTCATTAGATTCATAACATTATTGTACAAAAGCCAACACCTATTCCTGATAAAAACTCTCAGTAAACTAGGAATAGGAAGGCACTTTTTCAACCTATAAACAATCAATGAAAAATCTAGAGCTAACATCATACTTAATGGGCAAAGAATTAATGCACTACTAAAACCAGGAACAAGGAAATGATATATGTTTTCATCATTTCTATTCAATATTATGTTG
The DNA here is from genome assembly GCF_022355385.1 of Mustela nigripes. NCBI lineage: Eukaryota > Metazoa > Chordata > Mammalia > Carnivora > Mustelidae > Mustela > Mustela nigripes. The sequence continues at coordinate 84,228,613 of NC_081569.1, forward strand.
AATTATATGAAAAGTACTAGCCAGTGCAACTGGCAAGAGGAAGAAAAGGCATCCAGGCTAGAAAGGAAGAAATAAAACTGTTCTGTTGACAGGTGACATGCAGAAAACCTTGTGGATTCTATGAATATAATACTAAATATTACTCTATCAAGGTTGCAGAACATAAGCTGTTCAGTTGTGTTATAATATATTAAATACCATATTATGTGCTATATGTTAGAATTGTATATCTATACACTATTGATAAACAATTAGAAGTTGAAATAAATAATATTTATATAGTATAAAAATGTAAAATACTTAGGCATAAATCTGACAAAAGATGTGTAACACCTATGTGCTAGAAGCTGCAAAATATCACTAAGCAAATTAAAGACCTAAATAAATGAAGAGGTGTGTCCTGATATATATAGGAAAACTCCATATTGTTAAGATATCAAGTGTCCCCAAATTATCTATAGATTCAGTGCAATCTCAATAAAAATCTCTGCACACATTTTTACAGAAATTAGTGAGTGGATTCTAATGTTTATAAGAAAATGCACAGAATGCAGAATAGTCAAAACAGTTTTGAAGAAAAGCAAAAACAAAAATACAGTTCACGTGCTCATATGACATTTGTTCAAGGGTTATTACTGAGCTGCAATAATCAAGATGGTGTGGTCTTAGTAAAGACAGATGAACAAATCAATGTAATGAAGTAGAAAGTCCAGAGAGAGGGGCGCCTGGGTGGCTCAGTGGGTTAAAGCCTCTGCCTTCAGCTCAGGTCATGATCCCAGGGTTCTGGGATCGAGCCCTGCATCCGGCTCTCTGCTCAGCAGGGAGCCTGCTTCCTCCTCTCTCTCGGTTTGCTTCTCTGCCTATTTGTGATCTCTGTCTGTCAAATAAATAAATAAAATCTTAAAAAAAAAAAAAAAGAAAGTCCAGAGAGATACCCACATTTTTAAGACAATTGATTTTTGGCAAATGTGTATAGGCATTTTCATGTAATGGGCAAATGTGTATAGGCATATTTTCAGTGGTGAAAAATCTTTTAATCAAAGGGTTCTGGAATATTGAATATATATGAAAAATAAAACTTTCATCAATACTTTATATCATGTATAAACATTAACTCAAGATAGATACAAATCTTAGGGCATCTGGAGTGGCTCTATTGGTTCAGCATCCGATTATTGATTTTGGCTGGGGTCAAGATCTCAGGACTGTGAGATTGAGTCCCAGGTCAGCCTCCGTGTTGGGCCTGGAGCCTGCTTAAGATTCTATTTCTTCTGGATGAAAGACCTAAATATGAGATAGGAATCCATCAAAATCCGAGAGGAGTACACAGGCAGCAACCTCTTTAGCCTTGGCCACACAACTTCTTGCTAGACATGTCTCCAGAGGCAAGGGGAACAAAAACAAAAATGAACCATTGGGACTTCATCAGGATAAAAAGCTTTTGCACAGCAAAGGAGAGACAATCGACAAAACTAAAAGGCAACTGACAGAATGGGAGATGGTATTTGCAAATGACATATCTTGACAGATAAAAAGGTAGTAATCAAAATCTATAAAGAACTTACCAAACTCAATACCCTCAAAATAAAAGAAAAATCCAATCAACAAATGTGCAGAAGGCATGAACAGACATTTCTCCAAAGAAGACACATGAACTGCTAACAAACACATGAAAAAATGCTCAGCATCACTCAGCATTAGGGAAATACAAATCAAAACCACAATGAGATACCACCTCACACCAGTCAGAATGGCTGAAGTTAACAACTCAGGAAACAACAGATGTAGGCAAGGATCCAGAGAAAGGGGCACCCTCTTTCATTGGTGGGGATGCAAACTGGAACAGCCACTCTGGAAAATAGTATTGAGGTTCCTCAAAAAGTTAAAAATAGAACTACCCTATGACCCAGCAATTGGTCTTTATCAAAATGTCTTTAACTAGGTCTTTATCAAAAGGATACAAAAAAAGTGATTCTAAGAGGCACATGCACCCCAGTGTTTGTAGCAACAATGTCCACTAGAGCCAAAATGTGGAAAAAGCTCAGACGTCCATCAAAGGATGAATGAATAAGGAAGATGTGGTACACACACACACACACACACACACACACACACACCATGCGCGGATATTACTCAGCCATCAAAAGAATGAAATCTTGCCATTTGCAACAATGTGGATAGAACTAGAGGGTATTATGCTAAGTGAAATAAGTCAGCCAGAGAAAGACAAATACCATATGATTTCACTCATATATGGAATTTAATAAATGAAACAGATGAATATAGGGGGAAGGGAAAGAAAAATAAGATAAAAACAGAGAGAGAGAGGCAAATCATAAAAGACTCTTAACTATAGGGAACAAAGAGGGGGCTGGAGGGGAGGTGGGTTGAGGGGATCGGGTAACGGGGTGATGGGCATTAAGGGGGGCTCTTGATGTAATAAGTACTGGTGTTCTATGCAACTGATGAATCCCTACATTCTACCCCTCCAAGTAATAATACACTATATGTTGACTAACATGAATTAAAAAAAAAAAATAAAATTCTCTCTCTCCTTCTCCCTCTGCTCCTATCTCCCTTTCTAAAAAAACCCCAATAAATAGAGATCTTATGTAAAACCTAAAAATATAAAATTGCTAGAAGAAAACATACAAGAAAACCTTCATGACTGTGTTAAACATTTCATCCATATGAAAACAATCTACAAGAAATCTTGATAAATTGGGCTTCATTAAAATTAAAAACTTTTTCAAAGATGCTATAAGAGAATGAAACGAGGGCGCCTGGGTGGCTCAGTGGGTTAAGCAGCTGCCTTCGGCTCAGGTCATGATCTCAGGGTCCTGGGATCGAGTCCCGCATCGGGCTCCCTGCTGAGCAGAGAGCCCGCTTCCCTCTCTCTCTCTCTCTGCCTGCCTCTCCATCTACTTGTGATTTCTCTCTGTCAAATAAATAAATAAAATATTTAAAAAAAAAAAAAAAAGAGAATGAAACGAGAAAATATCTTCAAAGCCTACATCTGATAAAAGATACATAATCCAATTTAAAAACAGGCAAAAGATTTGAATAGAGACATCACCAAAAAATTTATACAGGTAGAAAATAAACAAATTAAAAGATGCTTAGTATCATTATTCATCAAGGAAATGCAAAGTAAAACTACAGTGAATACCACCACACACCTTTTAGAATGGTTAGGATGAAAAAGACTGATCCTAACAGGAGTTGATGAGGATATAGATGAGCCAGAACTGATATATGTAAAATGGGAATGTAGGTGAGTTTGGGAACTAGTTAGGCAGTTTTATAAAAATGTTAAACATACTCTTACCATATGACCTGGTCATTTTGCTCCTAGGTATTTACCCAAGAGGAAAAGAGAGCTTATGCCTATACACAGACTTGAACATGGTTGTTCTTAGCAGCTTTATTTATAATAGCCCCAACCTAGAAACAATCCAGATATCCCTCAGTAGGTGATAGATAAATTGTATTGTATCTATGCCATGGAATACTACTCAGTAATGAAAGAGAATGATGAGTACAACAACACAGATGGATTTCAAAATAATTATGCTGAGCGAAAAAAAGCAAGATATAAATAGTACCACTTAGGTAAAATTCTCAGAAGTGCAAAGAAATTTAAAGTAATGCAGTGCACTGATGAACATAAGGGAAGGGAAGGAAAAATAAAAGAAGATAAAAACAGAGAGGGAGGCAAATCATAAGAGACTCTAGGGAACAAACTGAGGGTTGCTGGAGGGAAGGTGGATGGGGAGATGGGGTAATTGGCTGATGGGCATTAAGGAGGCACTTGATGTAATGACCACTGGGTGTTATGTGCAAATGATGAATCACTAAATACTACCCTGGAAATAATATTCTACGTGTTAACTAACTTGAAATTAAATAAAATCTGAAAAACAAAGTAATTTAGAGCAGATCCAAGGTTACTTAGAGTTAAGGGAAGTAGGGCTAGTGAGGGGCAGGAATAGAAAATACAAATGAGAATGAGGAAAAAAATTGTGCATGCCTATAAATATATGTTAAAACTTGCCATATTGTACATTTATATATTATCAGTTTATTGTATCATATGGCAATAATTGTTAAATAAGATTTTTTCCCCCAGAAGTTGCTATGTTCATGTTATTTGTTCAATCCGTAATGGGTAATGATTGTGATTAAAAAATCCTTGGCTTATGCTTTTGCACTAATTTTTATATGTAAAATGTTTGGGAGAATACAAAAGTTTAGGGAACCCATCTTTTTTCAATGTTGCCCTTTGAGTGAAATACTGCAGTCTGACTATGTAATTATCTTTCGGTTTTTATCCATGGAGTGTTAGCCAATCGTTCTAGACCAACAACAAATTTCAAAATCTTTTTTCTTTCAATGTTATATAAATAATAGTGATAAACACTTTTCCAGTGTTCCCTTTGACAGAATGTGAAGACACCTGAAATTGGTTCATTATCTTCTCTGACTTGTCTCCTTTCACATCCTCAGCAGGCAGCAGTGTGCATGTCTCAGAATTCTAAAAAGCAAGTACACTGAGCTGGTATTTGGGCTGTTTGGGTTCCTGGCAATCCCATGATGTTTTTGTTCACACACATAGGGGGATTTTAGAAAGAAACTGCTGATTTGTTTCCTATGCAATAATTCTTTTTTTTTTTTTTTTTTGATGTAAATAAAATGACATTTTGAAGCTCAGGATGCAAAATATACTCGTGACCGTTAAGTGTTGGGGAGCCCTGGAGATTCTGGGTAGCAGAGATGCATGAAATTTGTCTTTGAGGGATAATGAAAGCTGGGGAGATTTCCGCCCTGGTTTCTACTTTTGGATTAAAGATGAGTCTAGAGATTGAGTCTTCACTTAAAGATTGTTCCACAGCTTTTCATAACCAGTGCATTTCAGTCGTAAAGGGGTGAAGCCAACCTTTTCACAGTGTGTTTTGCTTCTATTCTGATCTGGTCTCCCTCAGTTGCCAGGTGCCTCTAATTTCAGCTAAACTATATGGTAGTTTATGGGATCTAAAATAATTGTATTGGTCATTTTTGTTGCATTTCAAGAATGCAGGCATTAAGGAGGTCTCTAAAGGAGTAACAGCGTAATTGATATGTGGCTGTCAATGGACATTACTTTACTTTTTCTCTCCCTATAGTCAGTCATATACATTTATGGTTCAGAATCAGCAAATGTGACTGATGCTTCCGGTTAGAACCAATCAAGGCAGGTAGTCGGTAACTTTTTAAGATGGCAGTTAAATGTCTCTGCATTTCAGATGTTGATTGACATTTTGACATTTGTTTGATTTTGATTTTTTTCCCGAATTGGAGTTCAGATTATATAAGCTAAGACCTTGCACAATACTCATTAAATTTCTTACCCATGAAAAGTTATACAAATGTGTATAGATATATATTTTAAAACAATTACTTTGGTTGAAACCTATTAAAAAAAGAAACATTAATTTTATCAATTATATTCTGTACTGTATTTTTCACGTCATAAGATGCTTGATAATCTCATATTCATCTATTTTGCTTTGTTTTTTTGCTCTTGGCTAGAGTGATCCAGATACTTGAAATTTTTGCTGCTCTTTTAAATTTCAAAACACTTACTTTGAATATTATCATAGTTCAGTTATACAGATAAGACAAGGAAGACCAGACTAATGATTAACTGAAGTTTAATAAAAAGTCAAATTATATATAAGATATATGTGTATCTCTTAAACATTTTTAAAGCTAACTTAGTCTGGGATCATACAGCTTTTCACCTGGACACTTGAGATATCCTTTCATTTGGTTCATTTTGTTCTCAGACTGTAAGGTGGCGCCAGTCATTCCCACGCCCTGGTGTTCGTATCCTATATAATTCGCTTCCCTTGAATATGAGCAAGACCTGTGACTTACTTCTAGCCTGTAGAATATGGCAAAGGTGAAGGGATTTTCAGGTGTAATTAGGGTCCTGGATCAATTGATTGCAAAATCAGTTGATAATCCAGATTATCCTGGGTGGGACTGACTTATTCAGTTAAGAGCCCTTAAAAAAGAGGGTCTAGGCCCTCCCTAAGGTAAGACACTCTCCCCCTTGTTGGCTTTGAATAAATAAACTGAACAAAGCAAGTGGGCGTGTTGGAAGAAGGCCAGGTGATGAAGAGCTATAAAGGACTTTTAGGAGCTGAGGGTAGCCTTCAGGAGGAACTAAAACCTTCAGTCACGTAGCTGCAAGGAAGTGAATCCTGCCAACAACATGAGGGAGCTTGGCAGTGGCTCTTTCCCCCGTTGACCCTCTGGTGACTCAGCTGACAGTTGGATTGCAATTTGGTGAGGTCTGGAAGCAGAGGACTCAGCTAAGCTCAGCTTCTGACCTATCGAAACTGTGACATAATTAACTGTGTTGTTTTAAGCTGCTAAGGCTGTGGTAACTTGTTACACAGAGATAGGAAACTCATACAGTCAGTCCCCTCATCTCTACTTTCTTCTTATTTTTCTTTCTTGTTTCACCTAACTTGGCGTTTCTGAATGAAAACTTTGATAGTATTTCTCCTCTGCTTAAAATCGTACAATAGCTTCCTCTGGCCTAAAAGATGAAGTCTAAACATCCCATGTGTGTTAAGAGTCTTCATGATTGGCACTCACCTGACTTTCCCTCTCCTCATGCTTTCCTTACGCATACTGTATGCTTTTATCATCAAAATCACCATTATAAAACACCCTCTCACTCCCATTCCCTTGCATATGTTTTTTGTCTTTGGTTTACTTATTCTCTCCACTCCTTGGTAGGCAATAGGGTTATTCCCCAGTGTTCCTAATTACTCCTGGGTAGATAGTAGGATGGTACTTCCATTCCCGTCGAAGCTAGGTGTGACCATGTGACTTACTCCGGCAAATGAAAACAGAGCAAAGGTGACACACGTGTTAGAGAGCCAGTGCATTATTTATGACATCCCCTTTTGTTGCTTCGAGCAACTGGTGACGCTCCAGATGGTGGAAGCTCCATCAGTCTGGGACCCAGAGTGAGAAGATACGAAGAGCTCCCAAGGTAACCTGACGGGTTTTGTGAACAAATGTAAATGTTTGTTATGAATCAGTAAGATTTGGGGTGTTTGGGGTCCTGTGGTCTATCTTGCACTATACTGACTGAAATATCCCTCTTTCTTGTGGATATATACATCCTATAGGATTAGCTCAAATGTCTGGCCTACCTAGGTAGAGTGGAAGGGCTTTCTTTGTGTTCCAAAAAATCTTAAATATACCTCTTTGTCTCTTTAATATCTATCTCATAGATTGCTGTGAAGATTACTTGTGTAAATATATAAGGTGCTTATTAGAAATGACTGGCACACTGTAAGTGCTCAAAAATATTAGTTATTATTATTTTATAATACTTTTCTTGTTTTATTGCAATTAACTTTTAAATGTTTGTCTTCTTTTAGACTGCTCATTTGGAGAGCAAGGACTATGTTCTCTTTCACTGTTGTATCTTAGTCACCTGGTCTAGTACCTAGGACATGATAAATATATATTTAACATATGCCCAAAATACCTATTTCTAAGTTCCTTCATGTAGAACTGTAGCGCCAATGTGTATTTTGTTACCAAAACTCTCAGACAGTGTGAATAAGAAAGTTATGTTTCTTACAGCTGTTGAACAATGAGGAACAGTTACAAGACTACATTGAAGATTTTAGTAAACTTGCATTCAGTCAGTGACCTTGGACAAGTTATTTAACCCTTTATTTAATCCTTTAAGTTTCTTTTTCCTCATTTGTAAAATGGGTACCTACCTACCTCATGTGGTTGTTATAAGGAATTAATTAATTTTTGTAGAATAACACAGTGCTTGGCACATAGGGAAACCTTTATTTATTATGATTTTTTAATTGCTTGACTTACATATATTGTGAAATAATTACCATAATAACTTTCGTTAGCATCCATCACACAGATACCATAAAAAAAAGCCAAAAAAGAAAAAAAATTTTTTTCTTAATTTTTTGTTATTTGTTGTTATTAGTTTTTGTTTTCATCTTTGGCTTTTCCCTGAACTATTTGTTTAGGTACTGTTTACAAAGGTATGAGTCTAATACCTTCCCCTTTATTTTTCATAGAAATGATTGGATAATTAATAATTTATACCACACACCTTACATTTCACACTCTAATTGCAAGTAACATGAAACAATATTGTGTGTATTTAACCATTTGAATTAAAAATGACAGCAGTTGTTTCTACTATCATTGTATAAGAAATTCACTAATGTACTTAGCATTCTCAATGTGATAAAATTCTACAAAGAAAACTGTGCTTGTCCAAAGAGATGTGAGCAGTGAAAAGCACATCTTACATATCTTTCCTGCCAATATCACAATTACATCGTTTCTATCTCAAAGAACCAAGTATTATCTGTATTAAATCTAGATGTACCATTTTTTACAGATCCTTGCATCTTTAAAGGTAGCTGCCAAAAATACTCTCAATGGGTAATCTTTAACTCATTCTAGAAAGCCTGTTCAATTCTTTTCAAATGAAATTGCAATCTAGTTAAAACTAAGTGTCCCTTTAGAAACAGAATAGAAGAGTGAAGAAGATTAAAAAAGAAAACGGTCCCAAAATGTGACTCATTCCTCTGGTTTGAGGTTTTAAAGAGACATGCAAGGGAGAGCAGAATATAGATTTTCATTTCGTGGTGAGTAAAAAATTACCTGAGTGGTAAAGTGGATACCGTTTTGCATGAAATACTGCAATTTCTTGAAAGAGTAATCTGAAAACTTATTTGGATTGTTGTTAGCAAAGTTCACACCAAGTTTCTTCAAAACATAGCTCCTAATCTTTTCCCAGACTTTTCACAGAACTATAATGGTAGAATGAGGAAAATATTTTGATATTAGAAAAGATTTCCTCTGCATTGTAATGAAACCCCCAATTATCACAGTCCATTATTCTAACAAAGTTTATATTGTGAGCTCTTAGTTCTTTTCTCTTTCATAAACCATGTTCCAAAATTAATTGCAGTACTCTGAAATGTTAACTGTGGTGAGTGAGCATTTGGAATTGATTTGTTTCTTATAAAACATTTTGAAGGTTAGAGGTATCTTTAAATGGTTGGGCCAGATTTTCGTCTACCTAACTTTTAGAAGAAATGGAACTACTTTCACTACCTCTTAGAACTTTTCTGTGACGTGGCTTTGCTTTTTGTAAAATAGGAATAGTTTATTGCTACTTTAATCAAAAGTGATATGGTGGATATTTGAAAAATAGGATTCTTATACATTTTTAACTAAAATGATTCAGTGGAAACTGTTTTGTTTATGTATCTGTTATTTCATCCCAGGACACTTCTCGATGACATAATTCATATGTAGAATTGGCAATTATATATTTATTTTAATACATAATAGGACTTGATTATAGTGCCACTGTCACCGATATATTCTGGTGCCATAGAGGTTAATATCAAATATTTAAGAATCTAACGGTTAACAAGTAATGATATGACAGCTTGTGTTTATAGCACTTAACTGTACTCATCTAAGCAACAAAATAAGAACAAAAGCAATTTCTTCTAGGATGCAACATTTATTTCCTTTTCTATAAAAGTAAATACTACACAAGAAGAGTCATTTGGAAAAAGGCTTTTATGAGCAAAACATGCCATGTTTCAACTTTCTAATTTATAATAACATCTGCATTTTCAGAGGCATAATTGTCAGTCACAAAAAAGCACCATATTTTAATATGGGAAAAAGGTCATTGCTGTCCAAATAGTCCCTTACATAGGGTAGTATGGGTGATGTGCTTGGGTCTGGAAATCAGACAGACCTGGGCGTCTTCCTTAGTTTCTCTTTCTTGCAGTGTGGGACAGGCAAGTGACTCAGTGTCTCTCAGGTTTGTCACTTATAAAGTGGCAATGATAGCATCTATCTCCCAAGGTTGCTGTGAGGTTTAAATAAACCCTTGTTGAACATATTGCCTGGTACAGAGTAAGCACTTAATACCTATTACTATTATTATGACAAGTATAGTGCTTTATATTTTACACTTTACAAGGTACTTTCACATACAGTCTCTCATTTGAGATAATTAGTTCCTGGATGACAGTACAAATTTTATCACAGAAAGAACTACGTGCAAATATTTAATAAGCATGATTGCTATTGGATTTGCTCAGATGGAAAAGCAGCAGATTACATTCCCTTTGCTTTGATGTGAGATCACAATGTGTTAAAGGTACAATTTTTTTTCTTTTTACTTAAATTGCACTGACTTCAAATCACTTTAAGACACAATTTCATTCACTCACCCTTGCCTGCCTTTATCCCACAAAGCTATCTTTTATACCCACTTTATATTTGGGGAAGAGAAATGTGAACAAACTTCCTGAAGCCAGGGAGGGCAGTCAGCTCTCTAACCAGCCCTCACTAGATGATGCAATACTCAGAACACGCTATCTTCTGCTCTGGTGCTCGACGGATCCTGAAATTTTCAAATATTGTTGGTAAGCATTTGAATGCACAGAAGTGAAAAGCAGATGCCAAAACAGTGGCGGTATGAATGAAGCCTTTGGTAGCAGTCCTGACACCCAGTCTTGTCCATTTATGCCTTTAATCTTCTCAGTGATCGGCAAGTGTTCAACCCATGCAAAAAAATACCCTGTAACCTCCGACCTTAAGAAGATGAAAAAATGGTTTGGGGAGCAGTTAAAGGCCCCATTATATGTGAGTAATTTTATTTATTTATTTATTTTTATGAGATTTCCTGAAAGTACTCACATTTAACCCCCAGGCTGAGAATTTTTTGTTCTCTCTTGGTCTGGATGGAGTTAGGTTCTTGCCAGAAGGAAACGGGGAAGTATTAGTAATAGTCTCAGAAGAACCTGTGAGCACACTCTGCTTTAGGGGTATTTCTAGAGGCGAATGACAATGGCTGCCATTCTGTCACCCTGAAACATGCTTGTGGTAGCGGTGGCCAGTTTGCATACGCAGCAAACGTTGCAGTTGAGCTCATTGACAAATTTCAGTTTGTTCCGGGGGGGAAAAATATTCTAAGAGCCTTGTGGGAAAACGGGACGTATGTGGAGCCACTATTATTCCATTCCGATTTCAGCACATTGCTATTTATGAATGGCTTCCTTTTAATTAGGTGTTTAATTTAAAACAGAACTAGTGACTGTAACAACCCCCAAAGCTCAAACTTGGAACATTAGCCATTTGATGGGGGTGGGGTGGGGGTTTAGAAAGACTTTGAGTCATAAGGTTATAATTGATTGTATGGCACATGAAAGAATTCTTTATTATTTTACAGGATAACTAAGAAAACATTATGAAAACAGCTTCCCCTATTAAATAAAACCTAATTTGTTTCTCAGAATTACATTTTTTTGGGTAAAAATTTCTACCTCAGTGAACATTTATTTTTACTTTTTGAGTGGGGATAAATTAGAAGAGGTCTTTAATTTGGGTATTTAACAAGAAACCTTATTTTGAAAAGGCAAAAGCAAAAGTATTTTTCAATATCTTGTTCCCCTTTGCAGGTAGTTTCCAAGTCTAAAGCCATGATATAGGACAAAAGCAAGTGGAAACGGACCTTACATTATTAATGGTCACAGGAACAAAAGCCTACTAAACTGAGTCATCAGTAAATTACTATAACCCCAGGACTCTAACACCCTTAAGGAAAAACATGGCATGCTTGGCAAATAATACTTTAAGGGTTTATTTAACAATTTTCTCCCCAGATAAAAATTAAAAGTGTTTCATGGAGTCATTCTGAGATAATCTCAGATGTATTAGCAAAAAGGAACTGGTCTGTTTTATACTTCATGGGGGAAAACGTTCGTATTTTAGAATAGCATTCTGTGATTATTTTTAATGGGAAAATAAAATATAGGTGACTTCTCCAGGAATCAATATCCTCTTTTCTCCATTCGTGGTGTTTTGCAGGCTGATTAATTTGCAGAGGTTGGGTTTGATTGCTGCTGAAGTAGAAAGCGTTATAGATTCTCTGTTATTCTTCACTCCACTTGGCCGAGGTCTATGGTTCTATCTGTATGTATTTATCTACCTTTCCACATGGTGCTTAGCACTGTAGCTCTGGGCCTCTCCTAAACATATTGTGAAAATCTATTGTACTGAACTCTCAAGTCTCTTGCTGTGAATAGGTAACTACTCTGCCCGCTGCCGCTATCCCCCCCGCCCCCAGGAGAGCTGTTCCGTTAGGTAAAGGTAAATGAGCCAGACAGAAACAGGCATTTAGAAAACAGCTTTGTGTGTATACGAAGGATGTATCCAGCTAAGTTTTAAAAGCAAAAAGAGGTCACACAATTTATATAATTCCTATAGCAATTAAAGAAATGATGACAGAGCCAACTTGCTCAACATGTGGCATTTGTAAATGGTTGGATGGAGGAGCGCAGTGTCTCTAATCTCTGACACTCTTGCGCACTGCCCCAGTTTGTTATCCCAGATACAGATTTTTTTTTTTTAGTTTCTGGTGAACAGTTAATTACATGAACTAGATCAGCGATATTCTCTATATCAACTTTTTTCAAAAGTTTGAGAGAAATAAAGCATAAAAAAAGGGTTGGTGTTGTTTTGTCTAGTCTAGCCGGAAATGTTTCTGATAGATCACTTCTTTAATCAAATATTTCTCTATATTTGAAATATTTCAACTTTGAATTATTGAAAGTCCTCTGACTTTTAAGTGTAGGTATTTTGAAGTTGTGGGGTTGTGTGTGTTGACAAAAACTGGGTAACAATTGTATAGCTTCAAAGGTTAAGTTGATTTAAATACAGACCAAATCTAGTATAACATAAAAGCCTTTCAATATACTTGATCCATTTTTTTAGTCATTTGATAACTTATTGTACAGCTTATTAGAGTGACCATCAAGACCACATTAAAAATGAAAACTCTTTAAAGTCATGCCATTTAGAAGGGTAACTTGATTATAAGCTAAATATATCATTTATGCAGGGATAGACTGATGCCTTAAAAAAATTCCTCAATTGGGTTTGTTGAAAATATTAATTTATAATATTTAATTCATTACCTTTTCTGAAAAATATAGTATTAAGTATTTTGATATAAAGTATACATATAAAATACTTTGAATTCTTTCCCAGAAGCAAATCCAGAATCATATTGGTGAATAAACATTGCTCTAGCAAACAGCTCCTTAGGAAATCTGCTCCCAATTAACCTTATAGACAAGTGAAAAAAACATCTTCTAAAAACAGATACATTTATTTCTGTAAAATTGTGAATTCCTTAGCATTTCTGCAATGTTGAAATAAACTGTTTTCAATCTGTATTTATAGATCAGAGTTGGGAGCAATTTCTATGTCCTTTATAAACAGCCTTGACTGCCTACACTGAGTTCAAAACTGCCTTAAAATGTGTCATTTTTTTGTATACAAAAGGCATTCTAAAATTGTATTATGCAGTTATTGTGCTGAAAGAATGACCCTTGCCATGCTTTGTTTACTGAATGTCAAATTTTCATTTGTATTACAGCTGTGTACCATAGCAGTTTCGGTTTTGTATGAAGGGCAACTAATGTACAAAACAGTCAAACCACAGAGCAGTAATTAGTCTGGAAAAGATCAAAGTGTGCTCTTCTAAATCCAGCCAATTTGCTCTGGGTGTGCAAAACCAATAGTCTTTCTTTTGCTAAGGTCTCTTATTAATTTTTGCTTTCGCTTGTTGCAGAGCAGCTGCTTTACTGTCAATCCAACATCCTGCTTAAAAAAAAAAAATCCATTTTGATGCCACAAATGCAATTTCAATGGGTTTAGGAATAATAACCAGCTTTTTTTTTTTTTTTCCCCATCCCACTTCTAGGAGATAGAAACTTGAAATGAAAGTTTTCAGCATCTGTAAAGTGAAAGAAAGCCACATAAGGCAGAGCCCTGTTTGGATTTGTTGCTCTAGAAAGAGCTGAAGCAGTGTGATCTGTAAATACTTCTGCTTTTAGTGCTTTTAACCAGCTCTGCCCTTATCACTATATGTCTGTGGCTCTTTCTCCTCTTAATATGAGGGTTCTTTTAAAAAAATACTTACGGTCGCATTGTGGTTTCTCACGGAAAAATAGAATCATCCAAATTATTAATTAAGTGCGATCCAACAGGAAAGAAATCCTTAAATGAATAGTTTGCATATCAGGATGAAAACATGAAAATAAGTACTATCACTTGCTATTCCCTTGATGTAATTATTATTACTTTTTAGTGAGTATGAAACTGGTAATTAAAGTTGGTAGTTGAACTGGTAGGTGAAGGTAATGATTAAACTTCATCATAGAAGTTAAGTGAATAGAACTTGTGAAGGGAAAGAGTATGATATCACTTACAAAATAAAATATGATCTTGGAGAAGATATTTTAAATGTAGTGTATGCATTTCTCCCCTTCTCCATTTTTGTTATTTCTCTTCTCAATATTCTCTCTGGCAAAGGAGGGAGATAAATAAACTAGTTAGTTTATTGATTCCTGTTAATATGGGAGCTTTTCTATAATTGTTACCTCGACCTCTGTTCAAATATTGTGTGTGTGTGTGTATTTTAAGTAAATTTCTTGAATGTTAACATGTATTAGCTGAGTGAATATATTTTTGTGTTTGCTGTTGCAGCAATTTTCCTGGCTTCACAACAAACCATTTAAATTTGATTCTGAGTTACAGTTCACTCCAAACATGTGCCAAAAATTTGTTTTAGTGTCAATGTCACTAGCTAAGTAGACATTAAAATACAGCCAAGTAAAACAAAAAGTGTAATGATATACAGCATTAGCATAATAAAAAGAAGCACATACTGCAATTTACAATAATTGATTCATAAACAAATATGTAATGCCCCTGAAACAACCAAAAAGGTTTGTTCTGGAAATGTCTTCAATTGAACAGGAATTTAATGCTTTGGAAAAGCAACAAAATGATCATACAGAAAAGTTAAGGTATCTCTTTCTTCATGCAACAGGTACAATCAGGCACTAAGTCCTGATTTTACTCTCAATAAATCATGACATACTAAATGAACTCGAGCTTTGGAGATCTTCATCCTTTTAGAATATTTGTTCATGTCTTATTAAAATCGGTTGTTACCTCTATCACCCTTGTGATACATTCTGTTTTCCCCACTCCATTCCATTATTTGAGGGGCTCTAAAGATGATAGTGAGTGGGAATAAATCTACCCCAGAAATGAGTATCCAACTGACATTTATAGCTGCTACTGTATAAAGCCCTCATTTCAGGTTCAAATAAAATTCCATTGATTACCTTTCTCCAGCATCATATAGGCTTTAACATGAGTCTTTCTTTTAAGAAAACTTGAGGGGAACCTGGATTGCTTAGTTGGTTGAAGATCTGACTCTGGGTTTTGGCTCAGGTCATGATCTCATGGGTAACGAGACGGAGCCCTGAGTTGGGCTCCATGTTCAGCAGGGGAGTAGTCTTGCGATTCTCTCTCTGTCCCTGCCCCTGCTTGCACTCTTCCTCTCTCTCTAAAATAAATATTTAAAAAACCCCAAAACTTAAAACAAGGTATTTATTTAGCAAGTAAAATGGCCCCAGGGAATGTGCACACAATCTTATTTAGAAAATTCTGAAAATTTTTGGACTGAGGTTTTTTTTTTTTTTTTTAAAGATTTAACTTATTTATTTTGGAGAGAGAGAGAAATAAATATTTATTTGAGAGAACAAGCAGGGGGAGAGGCCCAATGAGAGGGGGAGAGAATCCCAAGCAAACTCCCCACTGAGCACAGAGTCCCATACAGGGCTTGATCCCAAGATCCCAAGATCATGACCTGAGCAAACATCGGGAGATGGCCACTTAACTGACTGAGCCACTGGGTACTCCTGGACTGAGATTTTCTTTAAAAATTGAAGTTTAAGTGACGTATAATGTTATATTAGCTTGGTGTACAGCGTAATTATTCAATGTTTGTATATATTGCAAAATGATCACCACAATAAGTCTAGTTAAATCTATCACCATACATAGTAACAGAATTTTTTGTGTTGAGAATTTTTAAGATCTACTCTCTTAGCAACTTTCATATTTACAATATAGTATGGACTGAGATTTTTAAAGAAGATATTGGGGAAAATAAGATGTTCTGGAAAACTCAATAGATTTTCTTTTTTCCAAAGAAGAAGAGAAACTAATATGCAAACTGTGGACTGTTAGTCTCATTTTCAAGCTAGATTGAATTACTGAGAGGGTGGTTTGTGAATCCTTGCAAAAGTAATGATCTCTGGCCAGTGCAGTAAGGCAAGAAAAAGATATAAAAAATTCAAGGACTGGAAATTCAAGACAATTAACAGACTCTTAAAACTAATAAAAGAGTTCAGTGAGGTTGCTATATAGAAGACCAACAGTAACCACAACAAAAATACCAACAGAGTTCTTCTATACTTGCACTAACTAAAAATATAATGGGTAATATGATGCCTTGCATTATAGCAAGAAAACTTAAAGTATCTACCTAGAAATTGACCTAAGAAAATACTTTTGAAAAAATATTAAAATTCTATTAAGAGAGGTAAAGAAACTTTTGCCTAATATGATCACACCTTTTAAAAGAAGAATTTGAAACACAGTCGGCACTGAGGAAATATTCAGTGAATGAATGAATGAATGAATCTCTATAGATGGAGAGAGAGGTCATTCTCATTAATGGGAAAGTTAAGACTGTAGAGCGCTCAATCATTTTATTTTTTCGGTGCAGATCAAATATAGTAGGGGATACTGGAAGGAAAAGAAAAGGGACTGGAAATGTAGTGTAAGGAAGAACAACAAAAAAAGGAAAAATAAAATAGTTGGGATGCAGTTTACTGATGATGATAGGGTGCCATAAACCCATCAATTCAGTAATAGGTGCTTGGGAGCCAGGAAGGGCAAAAAGACATGCCATGAAATTTTCAGTTAACAGACATTAGCAAGTGATGATATGAAGCTGGAATTTCTGGTTGATGCGCTTGATAGTCATCACTAAGGAGAGCTCCATAAACCTTTCGATGTGTTGACTTGAGCAAGGCAAAGTGAGATAAGCACCAGGGAAATGTCCTGTTCTTAGGTCCATAGACATAATGGCAAATACACAGCATAAAGAGAAGTGCCTAAACAATATCACATGCGAAAAAGAATTAAAAGTTAATTTTAAACTCAGTATGAATTAGCAGGATGACATACTTACTTTTTCCCTCCTCAGAAAAACCTAAAACAGTCTATTTTTAAGCTGCATTAATAGAGTAACAAAGTGTAATCATACAAGCTGACAACTTTCAACTCTGTAAGCCCAGCCTTCTGCCATAGTATTTATCTCCTATAACATCTTGGTGTAGGAGATAGGGATAAATGTAGGATTTAGCAGGTATATTAGCTTTTCCTCCTAACCCTGCTGTTCTCTTGGTATTTTCTGTCTGGGAGGACCTGTCTTGGTGCGAACCTACTACCAATGAAGTCACTCTTGCCCCAAACTAGGCAGTCAACTTATCCTTATTTTGGTCTTTCTCTGATCCTTACATACATTGGTTTTCCAAGTTCTAGTCACTTCAGCAACTGTTCTAGTCACTTCAGCAACTGTTCGTCTCTCTGTCAATTACTACTGGTTTTTAATTTGGGACTAATTATCTCTACTTTACTGTCAGATAGTTTCCTTGTTCATCTGTCTCCAAATTTGCTTGGCTGTCTACACCATTTCTAGAGTGTGCATTCAAAACACAAATGTGATCATGTTATTTCCCAACTCTAAAACTTCCAGTAGACATTCATCCAGTCTTCCCATTGTCTATGTGCCCTATCTATAGCCATGTTGGAAAGAGTGCCTGGGTGGCTCAGACAGTTGAATGTCAGACTCTTGATTTCTGATCAGGTCATGATCTCAAGGTCATGAAATTGAGTCTGACATCGGGCTCTGCGCTCAACACAGAGTCTGCCTGACCCTTTCTTGTTCCTCCTCTCTCTAAATAAATATTTAGATAGATAAATACATAAATAAATAAAATCTTTATTAAAAAAGAATGGAGCATGTATATTCAACATAAATATGTAAAATAAGTATATAATGTAAATATTTCATACATCATAAAACATACACAAAACAAATTTTAAAAGGATGAGATACAATAGGAATTTAAATCTTCAGAATATCATGTATTAATAAAACAAATAAAAACCTATTTTTGCAGTGTGCTTTAATGTGTTTCATTTTTTAAAAACTTAGCTTAGGCAGTCGCGCAGGCAGCGGCTGCGGGAAGCCGGACACCCGGTGTCCTGTATTACAAGTTTAGTGGCTTCACGCAGAAGTTGACTGGAACATGGGCTTCCGATGCCTATAGCCCGCAGGGATTAAGGCCTTTGGTTTCCACAGAAGCACCACCTATCATCTTTGCCACACCAACCAAACTGAGTTCTGATTTTCCTGTATATGATTATGCTGGGAAAAACAAAGTTCCCGAGCTGCAGAAGTTTTTCCAGAAATCCGATGGTGTGCCCATCCACCTGAAACGAGGCCTGCCTGACCAAATGCTTTACTGGACCACCATGGCGCTGACGCTGGGGGGGACCATCTACTGCCTGATTGCGCTCTACATGGCTTCGCAGCCCAGAAACAAATGACTTGAGGCTGCAGAGGACTGGTTTGCTTTTTGGCATAAACCCTTTGAATTTTCATTTTTCACTGCTCTGTAAACATTTTCTTTTTTACTTGAATGGTTTACTTAACATTTTCCCAGAGAAATAGGAAGATATTAAGGCGGTATTTTGGTTTATGAAAAGCACATTGGACAGTTAATACTATTGCTTAAAGAAATGCTGCTGCTCCTTGGGCTCCTGATTTCCCTGGAGGTTCTAGAGGGAGGCTGCACACAGGCTCTTTGACAGTAGTCTGTGCTGAGGTCCTTAGGGACTCACAGTGGTGTTTTTGAATGTGGGGTACAGAGGCCTTTCTGGATTTGGATGTGATTGAGGAAGGTAGAGAGAAACCAAGGCCAGGAGTATGAAATGGAGGTTTATGCTAGTAGACACCATGGGGTTTTTTCCTTCTTGCAGTAAAATGTTAAAAATTATTTGCAGCCTGACTCTGTTCATTGGACAGTTTGTTTCCAAGGGTTATTTGCCTCACCTCAGATCTTTAGTGAAATTTTAGGTGTAATTGTTTGTATTTATTCCATCTCGGGAACAGAAGACACCTGTTGAGTGTTGTACTTTAGACCAGTGTGTTTTATTAATGCAGCTGTGACACAAAGCCTCCTTTACCTTTTCAAAATGTTATGGCTTTAAATTATGAATTATTTTGATTGTGGAATAAATACATGAATGAAAAATCTCAAAAAAAAAACCCCAAAAAACCAAAAAACTTAGCTTAACCTAATTTTGGTATAGTGATTCAGAATTCAGTTTATTTTGAGATTTGCTTTTGATTGCTACAGTGGTTAAACACAGGATACTTCAAAAACAAATAGAAGTGCATCATTGGTTATAACTAAAATATAATTTTTATTTTTCAGTCCATCCATCAGTTATTCATTTTTTCATGAAATTTGGCAATATATTTTTATCTTCCATAATTTCAATCAGTTGTTCTTGTGAGCTAACTAAACGGTGTTATACTTCAGTATTTTTAAACAAGAAAACCCTACTGAAACCTTTTATTTACAAAATTTTACAAGTTAGATAATTTAATTTTCATGCTTTTATATGTGTAGACATGAGAACAACACTTTTGCATTGCTTTTGGGTAAAGGAAATCACACAATAAAGGAAATAAAGGAAAAATTTCAAGACCATATGCTCTGTCGTCCATACACATTTCTTTTGAAAAACAGTTGCTTTTTCACTCATTGCTAAGCTCTCACCTTTATTCTGAAAGGACAGATTGTCTATTTATTAAAGACTTAATTTTTTAGAGCAGTTTTAGATTTACAACAAAATTGAGAGGAAGGTACAGAGGTTCCCCATACGCCTTCTGCCCCCACACACGTCTCCTCCATTAGCAATATCCCTCACCAGAATTATATCAAAATATCAAAGTGATATTTATCAAAGATGAATCTGCACTGCCAAATTATGTTTGTCCAAAGTCCATAGTTTACCTTAAAGCTGACTCTTGCTGTATAATCTGTGGGTTTGAACAGACACATATTAACATATATCCAGCATACAGAGTCTGTCCCTGCCCTCAACATCTGTGCTCTCCCTGTTTTCTTCCTATCTCTCACTCCTGACAGCTGATTTTTTTCCTTGTCTCCATAGTGGTTTTTTTTGCATATAGTTTGAGTCATTCAGTATGTACCCTTTTCAGATAGGCTTTCTCTAACTCATAGGGATTTAAGTTTCCTCCATGTCTTTTTCATGACTTAATAGCTCATTTCTATTCAGTGCTGAATAATATTTTATTGTCTGGCTATACCAGTTTATTTGTCCATTCATCTACAGAGGGACATCTTGGCTGCTTCCAAGTTTGGGCAGTTGTCAACAAAGCTGATATAAATATCCCTGGGAAGAGTTTTGTGTGGACGTAAGTTTTCATCTCCTTTGGGTGCAGACCAAGGAGGGTGATTACTGGATCATATGGTGAGAGTACGTTTCGTTTAGTTTTGTAAGAAACCAAACTGTCTTCCAAAGTGGCTGTATCATTTTGGATTCTCACCAGCAATCAACAAGAATCCGTGTTACTCGGGACGCCTGGGTGGCTCAGTTGGTTAAGCAGCTGCCTTCAGCTCAGGTCATGATCCCAGGGTTCTGGGATCGAGTCCCGCATCGGGCTCCTTACTCGGCAGGGAGCCTGCTTCTCCCTCTGCCTTTGCCTGCCTCTCTGTCTGCCTGTGCTCACTCGCTCTCTCTCCCTCTGTCTCTGACAAATAAATAAATAAAATTAAAAAAAAAAATCCGTGTTACTCTACATTCTTGTCAGCATTTGGTGTTGTCAGCCTTCCAGATTTTGGCCATTCTGATGGGAGTGTAGGGATACCTCATTGTTGTTCTAGTTTGCATACTCTGATGAAATATGATAGGGACACTCTCTTCATATCCTTATGCTGTCTATGTCTTTGGTGAGGTGCATGTTCAGACTTTCTGTCATCTAGGTTTTCTCTTCTGTTAACTTCTAGAGTTTCATAGTTTTGCATTTTACATTTAAGTTTATGATCTATTTTGGGTTATTTTTTCTAAGAAGTATAAGGTCTGTGCCTAGATGAATTTTTTTGCATGTAGATGTCTAGTTCTTCCAGCACCACTGGGCTGCCTTTGCTCCTTTCAAAGTCAAAGAGCAGTGACTGCATTTATGTGAGTCTCTTTCTGGCCTCTCTGTTCTGTCCATGGATCTGTTTGTTTATTCTTTTGCCAAACCACATTGTCTTTATGACTGTAGCTTAATTGTAAACCTTTGTTCTTTTCCATCAATTCTGGGTGGACTATTTGGGGTCTTTTGCATCTCTATAAATAGCTTAGAATCAATATTTTGATATTCATGAAATAATCTGTTAACATTTTGATTGATGTTTACTTATTTAAAAAACTCCATCTGGGGGGTAGTATGATAATGGAAAATTATTCTCATCACAGGAAAGGTAAGCAAATTTTGACTATTTGTAAAAGGAAAATGTGCAATTCATCTTTATATATGAAAGTTCTTTTTCAGTTCTTTGCTGTGAGATAACAAATTTCTATGTAATACCTCAGATTTTCATGATAGTTTTTTTAAACCTCATTAAAAGGTGATATTGAAATATTATAAAAACTTGGACAGCTCTGTTTTTATGAAATTAATGCCATCAACAAAATAAAATGCTCATCTGCTTTGCCATTTTTATTTGCCTATAATAATGTAGTTGATGAATTTTGCTGTGGTGCTAACGTTGTCACTTTACCCTAGGGCCTTTTTTCTTTTTCTCTTTAGTCAATTTTCTATTTATACCTACTATTTCCCTGACATAGTGTTTTCAAAAGATATCAATACTAATGAAAAAGTATATTCTTCATTACACTTTACTGGCTCAACAAAAAGTTGTTCATGTATTTCATTATTGAGAGTATAACAAATATCAAAAAGAAACATGTTAGAAACATCCATAGTTTTATTCTCAAGTGTTTAGCAAGTGTCTAATACTTAACTTCTTCAAATATTCAGCTTTGTTTTCCACTGATTTATCTGATGCATTTTTTTAAAGATTTTATTTGAGAGAGAGAGAGTGAACAGGAGAAAGCAAGCATGAGCAGGGAAAGAGTGGAGAGAGAGGGAGAAGTAGGGAGGGGGAAGCAGACTCCCCACTGAGCAGGGGGCCTGAGGGGAGGCTGGAGCCTGAGGTGAGACATTCTGGAGCTCTGGGATCATGACCTGAGCCAAAGGAAGATGCTCAACTATTCAACCAAGTGAGCCACCCAGGCGCCTCTTATCTGGTGCATTTTAACAGTCACTGTCTTAGGTTGGGTTCCCAAAGAAGCAGATCTTGAAAGAAGGATTTGAGTGTAAGTAGTTTGTTTGGGAGAAGGCGATCCCAGAAAGCATGGATAAGGGATGGCAGAAGTGAGAAAAGGAAGAGAATGATCCAGTACAGGACATGTCACCAAGCAGGTTCCTGCTCTGGGACACTGCTAGCTCAGGAGCTAGCACAGAATTTCTCTGAGGAGTTGCCCTCAAGGCATAGTAAATATTCTCCAACTCTTATCTGTCAGCAGCAGACAAGAGTTACTGAGCACTTCTGGCCTACCTATTTGCGGATCTAGAGAGCCCTCAGATGGAGCGCTACGGTGTATTAAGATGTAGTCTCCAAGGCTCAGGGACAAGGGATGCGGAAGGGATGTGAGCAGGGTCACTGCATCATCACTGCATCATCTGCTAAGGTCAACAGAGGCCTTCAGCATGCTTTGGACTGTGTTTCCTAAGAAGGGAAGAGCAAGTATTTTTAACTAAACTTATTACTGCTAAGTAAAAGTCCTGCAAAAGAGGGACACTTGGGGGGCTCAGTCAGTTAAGCATCTGCCTTTGGCTCAGGTCATAAGCCCGGGGCCCTGGATTGAGCCTTGCTTTGGGCTCCCTGCTTGGCAGGCAGTCTGTTTCTCCTTTTTCCTCTGCTTCTACTCCTGCTTTTGTGCTCTTTCTCTCAAATAAATAAATAAAATTTCAAAAAAAATCCTGCAGGGGCGCCTGGGTGGCTCAGTGGGGTTAAGGCCTCTGCCTTCGGCTCAGATCATGATCCCAGGGTCCTGGGATCGAGCCCCGAATCGGGCTCTCTGCTTAGCAGGGAGCCTGCTTCCTCCTCTCTCTCTGCCTGCCTCTCTGCCTACTTGTGATCTCTCTCTGTCAAATAAATAAATAAAATCTTTAAAAAAAAAAAAAAGAAGCTATTAATCTATCAAATTTAGAAAAAATTTCTAAGGTCTTCATATTCTAGATATAAATTCATATCTTAAAATAGTATTCTTTATGTATGTATATACATATATATACACATGTATATGCATTATATATATACATGTATATGCATATATATATATATATATATATAAATGATTTAACAGATCTGAACGTGTCATTAGTATTTTTACCTGACAAAGAGATTATACAAGGAATAGAAGGATCAGCTCTGCCCTTTTCTTAGGTTTTTCTTTGCTTACCCTATTAGTGTTATCTTCAGTTTGGGGTTTCTTTGAAGAGATCTTTCTTAAGTCACCTGTCTATTTTATGAGGGTTATTTACTTAAAAATAGATAATATAATCTGTAAATCTACTGAACTAGATACCATAAAATGCAACATTTTTGATAAAAGTGAAATGAGTCACAGGGAGATGGCCAGCGTCCAGCCCTTCATGTTGTGGAATTCTTTATCATTAGGATGTTTTGCTTACTGTATGTGATATGTGACAGTTTGAATTTCAAATCTATTGATGGAGGTTGCCAGTGTCAATTCAAATGAAATACTAGTGAAGCTTAACATTTTCCTGATTCTTGGGGTAAAAATCAAATAAACTAGAAGTCCTCCTATTTTACCCTCGTGGAGCATTTTGTGCATCCCCTGTGACATGTATGCCCCAGTTTGGAGACCACTAGATTAGGTGGATAGGACAAAGTTCAGATGTCTTCGCGTGGGGCACACAGTCCTCCATCATTTGACCCTTGCCTACCTCTCTAACGTAAGGTCTTGCCTTATACCCTGCATTTCAGTTGTAATGGACTTTTTGGAATTCCCTCAGTTTTTCATGTTGAATCATTACATCAGAGCTTCCCAGAATGTTCTTTTTCTTTGGACTATATGGGAAAACCTTCTCTCTGAAACTTTTTTGACCCTTTTCCTCTCCCCCTGGAAGCATTGAAAATACACCCTTTAAAACATTACTGTATTGTCAACCTTAGCTTTCAGCCCTCCTGTTGAAGCTATTTGTTAACACTCTTGGGTACTCCTTTAGATTATCATCTCCCTGAAATCAAAGATGTTGTCGAGTTTATCTTTGATCTTCAGCATATAGCTTCAAACAGGCACACAACCATGCTTGTTGAATTAACTACGGGGTCATAGTCCTATCAAACACTGTCCTGGTCAGCCAGCACACAGAGGACTGTGTTTAGCTCAGGATGCCTCTTGAAGAAGGACTTGGAAACCTCATGTATAGACAAGGTGAAGAATTCCAAACAGTGTTATGAGAGCAACTGTAGCCTGGGACCAATGGATAGAACAACAGGGAAGAGGGATTTGAATTTACTATGAGGAAGAATTATCCGACAATTAGAGCTGCTTGAACACAGGATGAATGGCTTTGGGATATGGTGAAGTTTTTTTTTTTTGTTTTTGTTTTTGTTTTGTTTTGTTTTTTAGCCAGTGGAGATGTTGAAATAAAGCCTGAATGGATAACCTTCTTGAGCAGAGCCAACAAGTGCTTAAAGCATCTGGAATGAATATGGTGAGCGGAGGAGGATTTAGCTAATCTTTGAAATATTCGATATGTCGTGATAGGTCTAAACTTTAAAAGGTATTGTTTCAAAAAAAAAGAAGAAAAAAAGCAGTGATGCCATTTTAAGTAAATAATTCCTATGTGATTCAGAGTGTATGGATCTGGGTAAGACACCACTGTAATGCTGCTTTGCCTTCTTGTGAGCCAGGCTATGCAAATCTTTGAGCTTATATTGATGCTGTTATTTTTCTTTGTGAAAACACTCACAGACATTTAAGTTGCTCCCTCTTTTCATCTGAGAAGTAGGATACCTTCTCTCCGCCTAACCATGGAATTAAAATTTATAGTCTGAGAGTCTGTAAAAAAATAATAGTGTCTCTTGAGTATTAGAGAAGCAAAAGGTACCTTAATCTTCTAGACATTCAAGGCTGCCTGAGGCAGAATTATAGAACAAGATATTGAATCAATTAAACTTAATTCAGGATATACATAATAAGCACATGTCACAGGTTTAAATAACACTCTCGATAATATACATAATCTAATTTTTATAACACTTTAAAAAGGCATGAGTCTTATAATATGGAAACAGTCTCAGTGAAGCGGAAGGCATTTGGCTCAGTGTTGTCTAACTGGTTTCGGAGCCTGGGCCGCAATCCATCACATCTGATTCCCCTTCCATGGGTTTCTCGCTTTCATCACACTGCCTCAAAAGTATAGCATGTGGTCCTGACCCCGAAGAATTTGAAGGGATAAGATATATCCATCAAACAATTAGAGAACAACAAAAGTGTAGTAAGTGCGTTACAGCTGTTGGAAGGTCAACAAGGTGAGAAATCAGGGGCTAACGGATATGGAAACTTTTATTAAGAGCAACTTTGAAAATAGCTCTGAAGGATAATTAGGCTTACAAAATTTTTTTTTTTTTGGTTCCCAAAGTGCATGTTGGCTTTGTCCACATTCACCCGTGCCTTTCCTTCTCTTTTATTTCTTTTTAGTTTTACTACTCTCTATCATACTGGCCAATGGGACACAAGCATCTAATTGCAGCAAATTCTTATACATTCCAAGTGACCCCCACAAAAACAGGTTGCCATGGTAACCAAACAAAAAGGGACTAGAAAACAGAAGCAAAGTATTTACTTAATGTCTGATGGGCTCTCTGCACGATTTTCATTAGACCTGTTGCTGGCTTTCTTTTAGGTTTGGGTGCCAGTCACTGCTAATTTTTTTAAGTTGTTAAAAGATTGAAAACTTTACCAAGCCCTTTAGTATAGAAAACTGTACCAAGCAGTGAAGTCACAGCAACTGATTTTTTTAAATACACCAATCTTATTTAGAAATGTTGATTTATTACATAGAATTAACCCAGAAGCTTGCACCTCTTGCTAGTGGAATTGAGAGAACAGCAGGGGCATTTGGTGATGGTAAAGAGTTGTTTGAGAATGCTACAAAAAGGGGAGGTAATAGTAGATCTGAAATAATTTTGTTAAAGATCCTGCTATCTCTTTTTGCCACGTCAATAATAAAAGTCTAATCAGCTGGCATAGATACTTCGTGGTTAATTGTTTTATGTACAAAGTCTTTAATTAATAGACTATGTAATTAATACAGTCTACTGTGTTCCAGCTAGTTTTAATCTCTTGGTGAAGAAAGATTTTGACAATGAGACACAAAGTCATTTAGACTCATAAAATATGTCTGACATTTTTTGAATTGGGGAATGGGACCCATTCCCTGCATCCCTACTATTGTCTTGGTACCTCTTTGAAGTGCAAAAACAGGAGAACTTCAAAGGCAGTTCAGAAAGATGGCATCTGTAGCTCTGGCAAGCTCTGAAGGTGTAGACAAGTGCCCTGCATGTCACTAGGTGGTGGGTTTGCTTGGGATCTTGGCACAATGGGCTATTCCTTTAAGAAAAGATAATTATAATCTGCATTCAATAAATAGCTTCAGCTGACACTTGCTTTTAAGAATCACACTCAACAAGGGGCACCTGGGTGGCTCAGTGGGTTAAGAATCACACTCAACATACACCTTGAAAAAAAGTGATTCTACGATGTAAATAACATTTGTAGGAGTAGAAAACAAAGCTGGAGGCTTGTTTGGAAGTTTAGTTAGGCAGAAGGGACAAAGTTATCCCGTAAAGGCATGGGTCTTCTCTGCAGTGTTGCTGCTCTGTGATACAGGTCCACCCACTTGCATATACAGAATTAGCTGTATTGTACTAAAATGCCTTTTTTTTTTTTTTTGCATTTTTCTATGTTAATTCTCTTAATCTAGCAGCTGAGCATGGGATTCTTGGAGCAAGATTCTCCTTCAATGAAGGGATTTGTCCCTTAGGAATAGAGTCAATTCAGTGCCAAGTTGATTCTACTCTAGGGTCACAAGGAAAAAGGTAAGAAAATATAATGTAATTATACAACAAACACTTGTTTGTAACAACAGTGACAAAATACATAGGGGAATGCTCATCATGTATGTTTCTATTAATGCCTCACATGTGATCTATACTATTTTTGTTCTTTGGGATGTCTATATAATCATTCTTCTTTCTGAATTGTGCTGTTTCTGTGGAATATGTTAATGTGGGCTTCACCAGTATCATTGCTACCATTGTAGCCATACAGGAAGAGTAGAGCCAATGTGATGGCTAATTCCTATTTAAGTATTCTGTGCTGCAACCTCTAATTCAGTCATTCTTTGGAAAGGAGGTGGTAGGTTTGAGTGAATTTTTGGAGTTAGGACCTAATAAGAACACACATCATTGAGTTCCCGCCCAAAGGTTAGTCAAGGCAGATATTTTGCTCTGAGGGCAGGGTTAGTAGATACAGTCCCATCCTAAAGTTCCTGCACATGATGCCCAGTACATGAGGCCAGGCTTTAAGGGCCAATATCAATCAATATCAAAAGAATCCTCTGAAGAGTTCTTTACTGAAGTTAGGGAGATTAGGAGTGTAACTTTGTCCTTTGTATGTCTCCAGTGGAGAATTTAGGCTGGAGAAAAGAAAGGATTTCTTCTAAATTCTTTTTGACTTTTCCCACAGCAGTATTTAAATAGTTGGTTTTCTGGGGCGCCTGGGTGGCTCAGTGGGTTAAGCCGCTGCCTTTGGCTCAGGTCATGATCTCAGGGTCCTGGGATCGAGTCCCGCATCGGGCTCTCTGCTCAGCAGGGAGCCTGCTTCCTCCCCTCTCTCTCTCTGCCTGCCTCTCTGCCTACTTGTGATCTCTCTCTGTCAAATAAATAAATAAAATCTTTAAAAAAAAATGCTTGGTTTTCTAACTTATGAAATGATTGGTATTGACTTTTCCTTGTTTAACTAGAATTTATTCACTGTTCCATTTTTGTCTAGTGAGCCAAATGCTAATGAGTTTTCCTGGGTATAGTCTTAATTAATATAGTCTCAATTATCTGAAACATTTATTTGGAGTCTTCAGTAAGTGGCCTAAGGATAATTTAAAAAATTACTCCCCTCCTCTGAACAACAAACCACCCCCATCTCCACTTCCATAGTAGCGTTTCCTTGAGTGCATAAAGGATCTAGTAAAACAACATCAGCTGCTTTCCATTTCTTTTTATTTGTTAGCCAGAGTCTGGTGAGGCTCCTCAGTAATTCCCTTAAGTATCCAAAGGAATCCCTCTCTTTCTTTGGCTTCCTCTCTCCCACAGGGCCCATTATCTCTATTAGCCTGCTTTAGAGAAAGAAGGGACATCCGCAACATGGTCTAACTTCTCTGCAGTCAAGGATGCCTTCAAAAGCAAAGTTTGGGTGACTGGGGGAGGGGAATGGGGTAGGGCACATTGCAGGGGAGGGAAGGAATTATAAGCAAAGGGACAGCTGGGGATCGGCCCATTGTTTCTGGGCATTTTTGTAGAGCCTCTTTAGAGGCAGTAAAGAAAGTAAAATCTAGATACATCTTTTAAAACCTGCTCTTGACGTGTCTGATTTTTTTTTTTTTTTTTTTAAAGATTTACTTATTTATTTGGGAGAGTAGAGGGTGGGGAGAGAGAGAATCCCAAGCAGATTCCCCGCTGAGAGCAGAGCCCTGACTTGGGGCTTGGGCTCACGATCCTGAGATCATGACTGAGCCACCCCTAAGTTTCTGACTTCTTAAGCTGATCTCCACAAGGAATAAAGATGAGAGAAATAATGCAAGCCAGGGGGCCAGGTATGAACATAATCCAATTTTCATTTAAGTTTATAATAGTTTTGAAGTGACCATCATATTCTCTGTTTGGAAATAAAAGAGAGGAACCAAAATGGGTAAGCTCTGACATCTCATGGTTGGAGTTCCCTGGAGCAAGATCGAAGTACCGGCGAATGCTACCCCAGTTAGTGGAGTGTGAGCTTTAGAGATAACTCGTCCCAATAAGAAGCCATAGGTTTATTTTTTGTTTGTTTTTTTTTAGTTTAAGTTTACACCTTAAATAGCGTTAGGTAAAGTATGATTAAGAAGGAGGGAAATTATGGAGAGAGAAGACAGCAAATTTTTTTCTTGATTGAGTAACTTGAATTTCATTTTTCAAAAATCAGCCAGTAGTTTCTCTTACTAGGATGTCATGCAAATATTTAGTTTATCTTAGGGATTTGAGGGCAAAATTCTACTTCCAAGGAATAAAAGATTGAGGCTCAATTAACTTTACTATTTAAAAAATAACTCCTTTTCTGAGTATGAAAACAATCCACATCCATTATAAAAAATTAGGGAAATAAATGAATTACCTATTACATAAAAATTATAATAATTTGCAAAATCTTCTTTAGTTGCTTCTTTAGTATTAGAAGATGAGGGACAGTGAGGGAGAAACCTTTTATGTGGCTGCAAAGGAAAAAGAAAAAAAGATTTTTAGGCTAGAGGCTTTTAGGCTAGAGGACCCATCATCTTCTCTCTAGTGCCCAGGAACCACTGTCCTTGAATCTCTTAATATATGTGAGCAACAGGACTGTGTAGGAATCAACTTAGGGCTGTAGTTTTAAAAGAAGTCTCCTCTAAGGACAGTTGTCCAGCACCAGCTGCTGGCTTGGCCGTCAAATACAAAGCCCAACGAAGACCTCTTTGCAGGGACCGAATAGATAATGTGGGCCCCAGAGAGTGCCCTCCACAAAACCAATCCCTCTTTAACCTGGATCAAAATGAGTTCTCAGTGCCTACTCTGTAGTTGGGAGAGCCCCAAGGTGAGCACTCTGGACTATTTAAGAATTACTTCCACGTGGGTTGAATTCCATTTTTGGTATGTGTGTGTACTGTGTGCTTTATCCCCCAAGAAAATGACAGTGTTCCAAAATTAGCTGAGATGTTGAGATATCCTATACTCTTTGGTGTGCTGGTATTTTTTTTTTTTAAAGATTTTATTTATTTATTTGACAGAGATCACAAGAAGATGGAGAGGCAGGCAGAGAGAGAGAGAGAAAAGCAGGCTCCCCACTGAGCAGAGAGTCGGATGCGGGACTCCATCCCAGGACCCTGAGATCATGACCACAGCCGAAGGCAGAGGCTTTAACCCACTGAGCCACCCAGGTGTGTTGGTATTTTTGATTTAGGAGTGGAGAAACAGTTTTGAAGGAGCTGAAGAAATGAAATTGTTTTTGTATATGTTGACTTGTAGTGAGTGGCCCAGCAAAATGTTGGGGGTTCCTGAAAGGCTGAGGTTCTCATGACCATGGCCGGCTCTGCAGACTGTCACCAGGATTTAAGGATTAGGAATCGGGGAGACAGTGGTACGGGTTCATGTTGGTGGCAAGTTTGGGCGAGAGTGGGACTATGATTTTGTGTTATTCTTCCAGGCTGATGTGTGGGAATGCTGTGTGTCTGTGAATAACTCAGAAATCCAGGGGTCTTCGGTGAGTTGAAAAAGAATTTTAAAAATCCTGACTTGCTGGTTGCTTTTATGTTTCTTCTCGGACACATTTAGAAGGAAAAATGGGAGTTGTGTCTTCCTTTCTTTTCCCTTTCCTTTGCCCTGATTATAGGAGGAGGGACCGCAGGACTGGTTTAGTCATCATACCTTCATAATTTCGTTGCAGTTCAAGATGTTCTCTTGTGAGACTTAGCAACACGGGGCTGGGATGTGACATCTGTTTTGCATAATCAAAATATTCTTTTGCTGAGTGAAATGCCTTTTTAATGCTTTGGGGGTGAGCCTTGAGACAATGCTTTTTCTGCTTCTGTACGGTCTATGAGAAAATAAAGGGGCTTTAAGAAAGCTTTTCAACAGGAGAAGTAAACCTCAGAACAATGGGGAACAAACAATGCCCGTAGCCTTTCCCACCCAAAATGTCTTCTTCAAGCCTGCCCCAGAGCCAGTGGGAGAAGGAGGTGTCTCTGTACATTTATCTGCAGGTTGGAAGCTGGAGAGAGGATTGCCTTGTAGGTGAACTCTGCACTGTGATTTCATGCTGAAGTGGCTGCATCTGTGCCCCCTGTTGCTGGCATGATTGGAGCATTAGCCCCGGCTCAGCCTTTGCGCCATTGATAACTCTGCTTAACGTCACCCCAGGGGAGGCTTTATTGGAAGCCCAGTCACTTTGCCTCGGCAATGGTGTACATTGGCGCCCCATTCAACCCTTTTTTCTGACATTAGCACATTTGAATGGGCCACCAGTGAAGCCATTCAGCGAGAACATGCAACCGGGGTTTCTGGGTGGCCTAGGGCTGAGCTGAGAATTCTCGTTAATGGACTGCCAGACTTAGCCTATTGAGGTGCATGAACTCAGTGACCAAAGAAAAGTGAGACAAAGATGTCCCTCACGGGAACATGTAGGTCAGAAGTGGACAAAAGCAGACATGGACCAGTCAGAGCTATTTGATTACTGAACTGAAAAGGGAACACGGATCCCCAAGGGGGGGCAGTGCGACTGATTGGACCGAAATCTCAAAAATGCCCGCACACTCTGAGAGCAAGGAATTTACCAGAATTGCAGGTGGTGTGTGAAGTTATTTTAAAAATGTTTTTTCCTTCCACTTGTCTTTGTGGTAATTTCCTATTTGGTAGTACTTGGAAAAGGCCCCCAATAACTAGAAAGAAAAGAAAGGGTCACCCAATTGAACTGGAAAAAGCCTTCTTAAAAGGGAAAGGTGATCACGGGAAACCTTCCCCATAGTACTGTGCTCAGTTAGTTTCAAGCTCTTAAGGGACCAGAAAATATGCTTTGGGAACCAGAACTTTTACATTATACATTACATTATACCTTTAAAACATGAGCATAATTTTGAAAGCTTTTACTCCAAGATACAGGATAAAAATAAGAGTTTTTGAAGTTTTACAAAAAGATAAAGGAAAAGAACAACTGGAAAAAGTTCATGGATCATTTTGGGTCAACATGATCAATAACAGCATGCTTAATTATGATTGACCCCACACTGTTGCTTCTTGCTGTATAAGTGTCTGAGGGAGAGGCGTTGGTCCCTCAAACTTAAATATGTGATCTATGCAAGTATCTAGAGATCTGATATTCAGATGCTCATGAAATTTGAAAAGTGTTCTGTAATTTTTCCAAGTGTCATTTTAATAACAGTATGAACAATTCATGGCAAGCCAACCTTACTTATTAGAACTTGATTAAAAATTTTATAGCTTCTTGCAAGGGGGCTGGCAGGAGAGGGTAATTGGGTGATGGACATTGGGGAGGGCGTGTGATGTAATGAGCACTGGGTATTATATAAGACTGATGAATCACTGACCTGTACCCCTGCAACAAATAATGTATTCCATGTTAATTCATTGAATTTAAATAAAATTAAAAAATAAAATTAAAAAAATTTTTACAACTTCTCGAGATAGCAGTATATTTTAAAATGTTCCACATTTTGGTTTTATAAGATTTTGGGAGCCTAAAGATACCCGTAATCCTGTTCTATAAAAGGAGCTCAGGAGAAAGCATGTTTTTTATTGTGTCATATATAACACAACTATTTTTATGAGGAATGTATTCAATTTTAAAAGTGTGACTGAAGGTAAAGGAAGAGTCACATCTTAACAAGAGAGTCCTATGCATTTATACTGAAACACAATTTTATAAGGGAGGCCACTTCAGGGTCCATTTTAGTCTTTTGTATACTTAGTGGGATTGAGATCCACAAAGGTTCAGTGGATTGCCAAAGGCCTACCTAGTACCTGGACTTAAAAGAAACACTTTCTTTCATTACATTTTATCTAGAATTGTTTCTTTAGAGTAGGAATCAGTTTTTCTTTGTTAAGGGCTAGAATCTTTAAATTTAGATGGCCTACCTCATGTTGAGTTTACTAAAGGTAAAATTGATTTACATTCTTTCTTTCTCTCTCTCTATCTGTCTGGTTATCTTTATTTGTTGTGATACTTTCACTAAATTTTTTTTCAACATTTTAAGCTCTAGTAAAAGTTAACAAGAATAATGTCAAAATTTCCCTGGGTGGGGGGGGGGGGCGTTTGATACCATTCAGCTTTTCTTGTTTTAGCATTTTAAAAACGAATTCATGGGGTGCCTGGGTGGCTCAGTAAGTTGAGTGTCAGACTCTTGGTTTCAGCTCAGGTCGTGATCTCCTGGGTTGTGCGATCGAGTCCCACACAGGCTGTCTGCTTGAAGATTCTCTCCCTCTGCCTTTCCCCTCACTCGTGTGTGCATGGTCTCTCTCTCTCTCTCTCTCTCTCTCTGTCTCTCTAAAATAAATAAATCTTTTAAAAAATCAATTCCCTTTCTTTCAACCTTCATGATAAGAAATCTTTAGCTTTCTTTTGTTATATGCTGTCTAATCCACTTCGAATATTTCTCCTTGAGGGTACTTCAGCTACATGGTAGAACAATTTTATGTTTTATTCAGAGCAGCTTGCCTTAGGAAACTTCAGTGTGAGTCCTCAGCTGCTTTCCAGTGAAGGGGTCCAGAATGTGCCAGCCCCAGATATGTCCCATTGGCGTAAGGATTACCTTGAGCTGATATTTGAGAGGCAATTGAGAAAGACAGAGAAAGAGTTCTCTGTCCTCTCCATTATCTGCCCTAAAAGCAGGGCAGAAACTTCCATTTGTAAAGGTGTTCCCACGTCCTGTACCAGGAAGACCAAGATAGCACAAAGATGAGTGCCTAACAAACCTCACTGAACAGCCACCTTCCCACAATTTAGTGCTCTTAGGTGCCCTGCTCTCCCACCTCCTGTGTCTAACCATTTCTCCACAGCTCATGACAGTCTAACCACTTCTTTCAGTTTTCACTTCTTTTCTGTGATGCCCCTGTGCATGGTGTTAATATTAAGATCAGTGCACTTTGTGTACCTTTTTCCTGTTAATCTGCCTTTTATCTGTTTAATTTGAAGGACTCCATGTTCTGTACCTGAGAAAGTAGAAGAAAAGTTTTTTCTTCCTTTCGTGAAGTAATCATTAAATCCTTCCTTCCTTTGTTCCACTAAGGCTTATCATATCTCTTTTGCTCCTTTGGTTTCCAACTTTTAATAGATTGTTTTTCTTCGATGTCTTCTTACCCAACATGGTTTTTAAATTTCATTTGCTTTATTCTTTTCAGTTAAAAATTTAAAGTCTCAAATGCCTCATTGTTAGTTAACTGAATGTCTTGGCTTACAGTGGGAACAGTCCCACTGCATTACACTGTATTACACTGTGTTACAGTGGGATTGTTCCCACTGTAATACGAGCTTTGTTATTAATTTGGAGGGCGTGTCTTAGGTTTAGTTAGGAGAAATGGCAACTTATAAAATTTGAAGCCATCTTTTCTAGAAGTGGTTTATCTTTGGGTTTTTTTTTTTTTTTTTAAAGGACAGTGGGTTTAAATACCTAAATTTTGTTTGAAGATACTGTCAAAAACAAAGTTGGCATACATCAGTCCATTACCACCTGCTGAAATTTCAAAGCTTTCTCATATACAAATTAACAGAAATAGGGGTTAATTTGGATTTCCATTCATTTGTTTTTGCATGCACAAAACTGCTGGGTTTGGATTTACTACTATATTAATAATATAGTAATAGTTTCCATTTAGCCAATGATGCTACGTATGAAGGAACTGTATTAAACATTTGACATGCCTTCTCTTACTGAATCCTCATAACCATCCTATGAATTAAGCCCTTTATTATCTCTGACAGACAGGAAAACTTGAACATTGAGAGGTTAAGTAACTTATCCATGATTATGTGGCCGTTAGTGAGGAATTGGTTAGTTTTGGGTAGTAGTCTAGTCCTGGTTCCTTTGAAGAAGCAGGAGCCTTATTAGTAATTATATCTTATTGTGCACCGTGAGTGCCTTTTCTTTTTATATTTACTGATGGCACATGGTGCCTTCTCAGCATTCAAGGTCTCTAAGGGCACAACCAAGGGCAGGGAAATGAAACCTAGATATGTCAGATCACCAGGGTTGTAGCCAAGATAGAGGGGCTGTCGTGGTTGAAGGATTATGGGACATGCTCAGCATTCCAACCAGCACGTAGGGGTGTGTGTGTGTGTGTGTGTGTGTGTGTATATACATATTTTTTTTTCTTTTCAGTGTAACAGTAACCTAGGTATATTTTTTTCTTTTTTTTGTTCTTTTATTTATTTTCAGCATAACAGTATTCATTATTTTTGCACCAAACCCAGTGCTCCAGGCAATCCGTGCCCTCTCTAATACCCACCATCTAGTTCCCCCAACCTAGGTATATTTTTATCAGGAACTTGTTTTTCAACATTGGCAGCTGGCTAGATAGATGTGCTAAAATGTTCATATTCTCATATTCTTATTGTGCTTACTGATTCTGATTTCCCCTCCTACATGTCTCCATTTCTTCTCTCATTCAAATGGTCTACCTTTTGATTTGGTTTCTCTAGGGCACGAATGAAAATATTTTCTGAATTGCGAAAGTCCGAATGATCAAATAATATAGTAAAACCGTGAACATCTGTGTTGTTCAGGCAATGATTGTGCTGTGAAACCTCACCCAGACTTCTGGTTTACTTGCCTTTACGGTTTTCACCAACCGAAGAAAGAGCATTAGGTATAACTATCTATTTTGATAAATTGAAGCCCAGATAGATCCATTTTATATTAACAACACATGAGGTTCCGGAATCCCTATCCCCAAACACTGGACTTTGGCATATTGACTGTTTTAAGCTGAAGGAGTCTGAGAAACAGCAGGTGCAGGAAGGACTTTCTGACCTTCCCCTGAAGAAGGTCATGAAACCTCAGGTGAGAGGTGACTTCCCTATACCCAGAGGAAAGGAGCATCCTTCTCTCTGAAGATGAGGGGACACAGAAGAGGAGATTGGCTAAGTTTCCCCCAGGTCACTATGCTTACCCCATGCCCTCTGGCTCATCATATTTTCCCACAATTTTCCACTCTTCATCAAACCTAATATAAAAAGTCTCAGGTTTAATTATTTCTTTGGGTCTTCACTTCCTTATAAGGCTCCTGTGTCATGTAAAATGTATATTAAATAAATGTGTATATTTTCCTCTTGTTAATCTGTCTCTCATTAGAGTGGTCCCAGAAGGATAGAGGAAAAAGATATTTTCCCTCCTTTATCCAACCTGCATGAAGGTGTTAGAAACCATCTGAGGAAAACAAAAACAAAAACAAAAACAAACCATCTGAGGTTGCTCAAGAAATCGGAGGATGAGCACTGATCCTAGGTGCGACTACATACCTGCCTCCCTCTGGTACTCCAGCTTCCTCCAAAGCGGGTGGAAAGTTGGCAGCAGTAGCGCTAACATTTCACTAAGAAGAAACACAAAACATTAACTTTTTACAAACACCATGGGAATTTTAGAAAATATTGAGGCCTAGGTCCCACCCCAGACCAACGAATTAAAAATATCTGGGGGTGGGGGTCAAAGCATCAGATTTTTTTTTTTTTAAAGCTTTTCAGGTGATTCCAATGTGTAGCTAGAGTTGAGAAGCCCTGATCTAGCATAGCAGGCAGAGGAAATACCACCATGAGTAACCAAGTTTAACTAGGTTCTTTAGGAGATGCAGACATTTGGGTTAAGTCCTGATTCCTGCCTTTAAGGACATTTTCATTTGGTTGAAGACACTCTTGCCACAAAAACGGTCACTGATAATATAATGTAGGTTCTCATTGTGAGTGAGTGAGGTCAGAGTTTCAGCAGAGTGTGGAGCAGGTAATGGCGGCGAAATAACCTCGAAGTCCTGTCCTCATTCCACCA
Source organism: Mustela nigripes (assembly GCF_022355385.1). Lineage (NCBI taxonomy): Eukaryota > Metazoa > Chordata > Mammalia > Carnivora > Mustelidae > Mustela > Mustela nigripes. The sequence goes on from NC_081569.1 coordinate 84,265,637, forward strand.
GGTAATCCACTAGTGCCTTCTTCTGTGCCGGACATTTTTTATAAACCTCATTAAATCTTCTCCACTGTACACCAGTGAGATATGATTATCATTTCACTGCAGAAAATCTAAAGCTTGGGACTGTTCCTTGCTTAAGGTATGAAAGGAGCATTGAACATTAGTCTGTTGGGAACCAACATCCATCCCCTGTAACCATTAAATTACACTATTTCGTCTTGTTAGTTGCATGGCCAGTAGTTAAAGGGAGCTGCATGCCATAAAATATCAAACATTTTATTATCTTTGCATTGTTTATTTTTATTAAGCTATATATTTTGAAAAATTCCAAACTATAGTAACGTTGAAAGAATAATACATCAAATACTGAAGATCTTTTATCTACATTAATCAATTATTGATATCTTACTCTATCTGCTTTATTTTGCTCTCTTATTTATTTACAGGCAAAACCTCATTTTTTTTTTTTAAAGATTTTATTTATTTATTTGTAAGAGAGAGAGGAGCGAGAGTGAGCATAGGCAGACAGAGTGACAGGCAGAGGCAGAGGGAGAAGCAGGCTCCCTGCCAAGCAAGGAGCCCAATGTGGGACTCGATCCCAGGACGCTGGGATCATGACCTGAGCTGAAGGCAGCTGCTTAACCAACTAAGCCACCCAGGCGTCCCAAAACCTCATTTTATTGTGCTTCACTTTATTGTACTCCTCAGATTCTGGACTTTTTTACAAATTGAAGGTTGAAGGTTGTGGCAAGTCTATTAACACCATCTTCCCAACAGCATTTGCTCACTTTGTGTCTCTGTGTTGCACTTTGGGGACTCTCACCATATTTCAAACTCTTTCATTATTACTATGATTATTACGGTGATCTGTGATTTGTGATTGCACTTGCTGAAAGCTCAGATGATGGTCAGCAGTTTTAGTGATAAAGTATTTTTTGATGAAGATAGGTACTACTTTAGCATAGTGCTATTACACACTTACCAGACTACTTAATATAACTTTTATATGCACTGGGAAGCCAAAGAATTCTTTCAACTCATTTTACTGTGATACCTGCTTTATTGCCATGGTCTGGAAGCAGGCTTGCAGTGTGCTTGTACGGCTGTGCCTGTAGGTATGTATAGATGTGTCTTTTGTTCTTGTTGTTGAACCATTTAAAAGGAAGTTGCAGACATTGTGGCAGTTCACCCATGAGCCCTTCAGTGCAAACTGCCTGAGAATATGGACATTCTCCCATATCACCACTGTACTATTCACACCTCAGAAAGTAAACACTAATCAAATTTTGTCATCTAATGTACGCCTTTTATTTATGAGGTGCCTGGGTGGCTCAGTCGGTTGAGCATCTAACTCTTGGTCTTTGCTCAGGTCTTGATCTCAGGGTCCTGAGTTCAGGCCCCACATTGGAGCCTACTTAAAAAAACTTTCCTCATTTATACCCAATATGTCTGTTCATTTACTTTTGTTGACCTAAGATTCAAGCAAGGTTTATTAGTTTCATTTGGTTGTGATGTTTAGAGACTTTGAGACTTTAAGTAGTCTCTTCTGTTTCTGATACTGACTCTGTTTTGAAGAGCTAGGTCAGTTGCTTTGCAAATATTTCCCTTTCTTGGATTCATCTCATTGTTTTCTCATGACTGGATTCAGGTTAAACATTCTTGGCAAGAATACTGGGTAGGTGACGGACATTTCCATCAAGAGCCCCCTATGCAGTTTTTCCCATTATTCTTGGTGCTAAGTTTGATCATTTTGTTACAATGGTGATGGCATACCCAATTTCCCCATTGTAAAGTTAACCTCTGTGGACATATTTTTAAACCAGTAAACCCAGTGATTATAGCATCCGTTAGTGATTCTTACATAGCGGGTTAAGAAATGGTGACTTTTTTTTCAGTTCTGTCATTTTCTTTCTTTTTTTAAAAAAAATATTTTATTTATTTATTTGACAGAGATCACATGTAGGCAGAGAGGCAGGCAGAGAGAGAGAGGAGGAAGCAGGTTCCCCACGGAGCAGAGAGCCTGATGTGGGGCTCGATTCCAGGACTGTGGGATCATGACCTGAGCTGAAGGCAGAGGCTTTAACGCACTGAGCCACCCAGGTGCCCCAGTTTTGTCATTTTCTTAATATTTATTAGCTGTTGTATTAGCTGTGTGGCTCAGGCTGTCAAAACAAAATACCTCAGACTGAGTGGCTTAAACAGTAGAAAGTATGTATTTTTCTCACAGTTCCAGGGGCAGAAGTCCAAGATCAAATTGTCATCAGAGGTTGGATTTTGGCAAGGCCTCTCTTCCTGGCTTGTAGACACCTGTCTTCCAATATCTTCACAGGGCCTCTTCTGTTTGCTGTGTGGAAAGAGAGAACCCCTTTGTGTTTCTTGCTTTTCAGATGAGGACACAGGTTCTGTAGAATTACCGTCCTATCTTTGCGACCTCATTTAACTTTAATTTAACCTCCCCAAAGGCCTTACCTCCAAAAACAGTCACACTGAGAGTTAGCAAATGAATTTTGGGTGGGACACAATTTCATCCGTAACAGTTGGTATTCTCCTGTAAAGTAGAACTTTGCTCTTTTGTTTTTCCCCTTTCTGTACTCTTTACTCTCCCCTCGCCCCACTTTCTTATTCTCTTGACTTTCACTATGGACTCATGCATTTGTTTTTCATTTAGGATATTATTTCTGTCATTAATTTTGATGCTCAAGGTGGGATGTGGCTGCAAACCAGCACCACTATTCTTTTGACATGAGTCTATTGGTGTTGACTTCCTTGAACAACAAGATGCTCATGGCTGTGAGCCAGTCATTTCTCCAAGGAAACTTGGTTTCTTTCAGTGGTAGATGCCACTGTTTGTATGGCTGTTATTACTAGCTATGATTACCTTGTAACTCTGTTATTTTTAATACAGTTCTCTGTACTATAGCTATAGAAACTGTATCAGTAGAGACTTTATTAGGGACTAAGTCTTCAAGAGTACAATCAGGTATGTAGTAAGCATTTGAAAAGCTTTCAAGTGGCTTGGAACATAACATATACCTAGTAAATAATGATGAATGAATGAATGAATGAATGACCTTGAATTACGGGGTTTCCTTGGTCTGTTGGGAGGGCCTTCTAACCCAAGTGAATTTGCACAGGCTGTAGTGAGTGGAGGAGACTGGGATTCATTCTTGTATTTTACCTACATTTTCAGCCTGTAGCTTCCTCTCTTTTTATTGAGCAAAATCCAGATTCCCACGTCCTGATCCTCTCTAGACTCTTACGGTTGTTTTCCCAGGAAGCGACTCTTTGGGGCCTCTCACTCCTCATCTGTGGTTCTCAGTGCGTCCCTTCAGATTTCTAGGGGGATGAGATAACTTATCTTGAAAAGAATACTTGAAAAGAAATATTTTTCCTGGTTTTACAAAACAGGTAGCTAAGGAAATTTTTTTTTTCATGAAGAGAATCCAGTTAAAACGGAGCTAGGAATATAGATTTCAGAGCTCTTGAGGCTCTCGTATATTTAATATCATTCTGAGGAACAAGGATTCAGCCACAACCACTCTTTAAGGATCTATTTACTGTCAAAGTGTAATTGGATTTTGATATAGCAGTTCATTTTGGTGGGGGTGAGGATGGGAAGGTGATTACTAAGTAACAAACAAAATATAAGTGATGGTACCTTTGATTTTTTTTTTTTTTTCTTTTCTTGCTCCTGGATCTTTATAGATACTGGGAATAAGCCCCTTATCCCCCACAGTGGTCTTAGAAAACAAGGCATACACTTCAACTACTTCTGCTGTGAATAATCCATTGAAGCCAAGCAGTATTATGCTAGATTCATCAGTGTTCACACAAAGGTCATATCCTTACATATCTCTTTGAATTTGTGGGACGCATATGGTGTACCACTTCTATAGAAGAAATATTTTCATTTTAGAATTCAACTTTTGTAACCTTTGGCAACATGTAGTATCAATGGCTCTTTGTTGTTCAAAAAAAAAGTAAAACTGTAAGCTATCCCCAAGGATATGCAGGGCGTTGCTATAGCAACAGAATCTGCCTCCCAGCACCACAAGAGAAGCTATGAATAAAAGATGGTGTTCTAAGGACAACAGAATAGAAGAGGTTGTTTCGATCCTTCTAATACCTGAAATTTGCTGTTATTTTGTTAAATGCAAAATAAAAATCTTGGGAAAAGGCCCAGTTCACTAGAAGGATGAATTTCTATATTGTACTTCAGATGTCATGGGGAAAAATACATGCAGAATAGAATCAGCCCATGGTAAGAAGACCAGGGAAGGGCCAAAATATTTGATTTAGGTTTTTCTGTATGTTTAGTTTTTTACTTCAGATACAAGAACTCAAAGACAAAGATGCTACTTGGACATACAAAAAGTGGGGCTATTTTAAATCCTGACCCCAAATAGTCTTCTGGTTCTATACTTGAACATAAGCACATTTTACACAAAAGAGAAGGCAAAACAAAATGCTCTAATCCTAGCTTGCATTGTTTATTCTGAATCTAGTTACTTCATGTATACCCACTTTGGTCACTGAGTTCTAGTTCCTAGCACGAAAGCTGCCCATCTACCTACCAGCCTAGCTAAGTAGGTGACACTGGATGTTTTAGGACCCAGATCTTAAGGTGATAGCTAAAGGTGTCTGATGACACAGAAATGAATGAACTTTGAATCTCCCTCTTTCTGCACACACACATACACACACACACACACAAACACGCAAACACGTACACACATATCTTCCCATATGTATCTTTATATCAAGTTTAGTTTTTCAAAAACATGTGTTTGTCATGCAAAGTTATTGGTAAAGTTATTCAGAGAAGAGGTAATGAGCTCAGGCCTCGGGAAGTGCTTATTTTCAGTACACTGAGAGCCAAATGAAATTATTGCCAGAGATATGACTATCAGAGCAAAGGGTTTCCTGTGGACTGAATTGTGCCGCTCCTCCCCCTTCATATGTTGAAGCATTAGACCCAAATGTGACTGTATTTGGAGATAGGGCCTTTGTGGAAGTAATTAAGGTTAAATGAGGTCATATAGTACGACCTTGATCTGATAGGATTAGTGTACCTATAAGAAGATAAAAAGAGACCAGAGCTTTCTGTCTTCCCTGGTGTGTGCACGCCAAGAAAAGGCCACGTGATCACACAGCAAGAAGGCAGCCATCTATAAGCCAGGAAGAGAAGCCTCACCAGAAACCAATCACACTGGTAGGCAGACCTCAGACATCCTGCATTCAGAACAGTGACAAAATGAATTACTGTTGCCTAAGCCACTACCGTCTGTGGCATTTTGCTATGGCAGCCTAAGTGGACAAATACAGGGATTAAACATTTGGTATGATTAGTGATGGAGGAACGATGTTAGGGTTCAAAGCCCATGGCCAAGAAAGAATTCTTTTTTTTTTTTTTTTTTAAAAAGATTTTATTTATTTATTTGAAAGAGAATAAGAGTGAGAGGGCATAAGCAGGGGGAGGAGCAGAGGGAGAGGGAGAAGCAGGCTCCACAGGACCCTGGGACCATGACCTGAGCTGAAGGCAGATGCTTTTAACCAAGTGAGCCACCCAGGCTCCCCTCAGCTCTGTCCTACTTTAGGTGTGGCTAGACAATATTGGGGAAGGATGGACGAGTAGACTATTATGTACTAATATGAATAAATTCTGGACACCATTTTCAAAATTTCAAGAGATCTCCTTTTTTTTGTTGTTAATTTTTTTCTTTTCCTTGGATTTTCCCATAATTTAAAGGCTCCAGGGATTTTTTTTCTTTCTTTTTTTTTTATAAAGGTTTTGATTTTTTTTTTCTTTTTAAAGATTTTATTTATTTGTCAGAGAGAGAGGGAGAGAGAGCGAGCACAGACAGACAGAGTGGCAGGCAGAGGCAGAGGGAGAAGCAGGCTCCCTGCCAAGCAAGGAGCCCGATATGGGACTCGATCCCAGAACGCTGGGATCATGACCTGAGCCGAAGGCAGCTGCTTAACCAACTGAGCCACCCAGGCATCCCTCTAGGGATTTTTTTGATTAGCAAGGCGTCTATTCACCTGAGCTGATTACATGACTTGGTTGTTTCTCCTACATTTAAAACTAAGCAGCACAGGGTGCCTGGCTGGCTCAGTCAGTAGAGCATGCAACTGTCGATCTTGGGGTTGTAAATTTGAGCCCCACGTTGGGTGTAGAGAGTACTTAAAAAAATAATAAAATAAAAATTTGGGTGCCTGGCTGGCTCAGTAAGTAGAGCATGTAACTCTTGACCTCCGGGTGGTGAGTTTAAGCCACACATTGGGTGTGGAGCCTGATGCAGTCCCAGAACCTAAGTCAGGTTTGGTGGGGTGAGGTTCGGAGCTGACGACTAAAGAAAGAATTATTAAGACATCTTTGGTGCAAAATGGTGGTTTATTAAAGCATGGGGACAGGACCCGTGGGCAGGAAGAGCTGCTGCCCCGGGTTGTGAGGAGTGGCTGGTTATGTACGCAGGAGTTGGGTAGGTGAGGACAAAGGGGTGTCCAGAAGGGCTATTGGGGCAAAGAATACTATCAGGATATTGAAGGCTTGGTTACTATCAAGTAAAGACAATTGAGAGTCTCCTGGTGGAATGTTACATTCCTGCTATCAAGTGTCCTTGTTAATGAGATTTAGGTTTAGAAGAAATTTAACTTTACTTACTTTTCCTTCTACCTCCACCTCCTTCGGTTTTTTATGGAGGGGAGGGTGACATTAGGGCTTGAGGAACTGAGTTCTGTGTCTTTGGAAATTGGGCTATTGATAAGGTAACTTCTCTGTTGTAATCTCAAGGACATTTGCAAACCAAGGGAGACTCCTGTCTTGCAGGATTGTGATCTCAGCAAGTTAACTATTTATCATTTTATGGCAGTCAGGGGTGCCTGAGGAATGCTACACCTATGGAGGGGAGCGGATGGAAGGGGGGGGGTGCAAGGCGCCAGCTCTTGCTTTGTCCTCAGCCAGCCTCCTGCTCCCTCATCAGAGCCTACTTAAACAAATAAACACAAAAAACTAAACAACTCACTAAACAATAATGGGTGGTGGGAACATAGGTGATTTTTTCCCTCCTTACTTTTCCACTTATTTTTCTAGATTTTGTATAATAAGCACTCATTACTTTCATAATGAAAGATAATTTTTTTTTTAGTGAAAAATATAATACAAGTTTTAAAATTCCAAGTATTAGAAGAACCTGTAAAAATCCTTTCTGGTTTCAAAAAGAATTTTATGGGGTGTATAGTAAGGGCCACTGCCTGGTAGTAAGGGCCACTGCCTGAGGCTAGACTAGCCAGGAACGAGAAATCTAAAAGCATACAAAGAAGAAGGAGGTGAATACCCTGTCCCTGTCCGTGAGATTTAATATAGTTATAACTGAACATTAAATTTAGCCCTGAGCTTCCTGGTAGTTAAGAGAAAACGTCTGGAAGATACTATTGTCTGGAAGGCAACTGTTGACAGTAATACAAAGTCGTCAGACACTTTAACTCCTCGGCACACTTTCCCCCTTTTTTGAGGACACCATCCCTCTCCCTCAAGGGACTGACCTTCTCTTGTTTCAATCATGAGTTCCTGGGTGCTGCCAAACACAGTGTTCCCTTGACCTAAACCAAGCCCATCAGAGCATGTCCCTAACATTTTTTCTACAGGAGGAAAAAAAAAATCCCCTTTCCTGTCAGACGACAGTGATGCAAGGATAAGATCCCTCAGTCACCCCAAGCCCTGTCCTCCGCTGCCTGAGAAGACAAAGAGACTAACTATACCATGCTTGTAGAAGCAGAAACAAGAAGTTCATACCCCAGGTCTGTTCCCTGGGGCCATTGGTACTGCCCTGGTTTTCAGAGTGGTTGCTTTGATTCCTTGTCCTGCCCTAGCGGCCTTCAAATTCCTCTCTTGCATAGAGCTTCCTTCACACTATAGGTCTGTCCCGTGCAATGGAAAGAATCTTGACTACTTAGATATCTCTGCGTGGGACTTGTGTGGACAGGAAAAGAGGAATGTGGGAGCTTTTATATGGCTTGAAAACTTTCTCTTTTCCACAATAAGCATATACTACATTTATAATAAAAATACCAGTAGGAATACAGACAAGAGAAATTTATCATGAAAAATTTGTCTAAGAAATATTGAGCAAATAGAGACCATTTCTACAGAAAATCAGATGTACCAGGGCTTTATTCAGGTGTCTGTTTCTTATATTGGGCTTTGCTAAAGTCTAGAAATAACACTGAAGTAGTCCTCAGTGAAGGCACTAAGTTAATGTGGTGCTCTACATTTACACTAGAACATACTATAGAATACTTAGAGGAGGGGACAGAGAACACATCTCAGGCTAACAGCCTAAGGACATAAGGGTCTTTGACAATTCCAGGTGAGCTTTTCTGAAGAGATGACTCTGTGTTCTGTTGAAGGCACAGTGACATGCTTTTAAGACTGACCCTTTCTCCAGAGCCACCACTGAATACGTGTCATTATTCATACAAGACCTCATAGTAGGGGTAAAATCACGTGGTAGTCTGTATTTATAAAAAGGAAATGGAAAGAAAATATATATTTCTTTCTCTCTTCATTTTAAAACTTTATATTCAGTTCCTTGGCTCAGAAGATAATGGATTCAGATACTGGATTTGGAAGTTCCTTTACCCTTTGTTAAATACTCCCTTAAAAATAAAAGGAGATTTACGGATGAATTATTAGGATTCATAAGAGATTTCATTAGTGTTTTCAGATATAAGTTCAACATACACAAAAATTTAGAAAATATAAAAAATTATGTCCTTCACAGTAATGATAGAAGCTTCAAGATACTGAGAATATATTTGACAAAGGATGTGTAAGACCTTAAGTCAATTATAAAACTTTACTAAAGTAAATAAGGTAGAATTAAATAAATGGAGATGTGTAAGAAGTTTATGGATAAGAAGACTCAATATCAATGTTATTTCTCCACAAATTAATCTATAAAGTCAATTTATTCTAATATAAGTTCTAATATATTATTCTAATATAATTTCTAATATAAGTCTTGAAACTTGACAAGTTGAAACCAAAGTTCATATGGAATAGTAAAGTGCCTAGAGCAGCCAAAAAAATTCAAAGAATTAGGGGAAGGATATCAGAGTTGGCTAAGTGTGTATCATTCCATTCGGCTGCTCTCACAAACTACCTCAGACTGGGCAGCTTATAAACAACAGAAAATTTTCTCACAGTGCTGGAGGCTGAAAGTTCAAGGTCAAGGTGTCAGCATGGTTACCTTCTGACGAAAGCCCTCTTTTCGTTCATAGCCAGCACCATCTTCCTGTGTCCTCACGTGATAGATGGGGCTGGAGATCTCCTTGGAGCCTCTTTTCTAAGGCACTAAATCCATTCATGAGAGCTCTACCCTCATGACCTAAGCTCCCCTGGAATACCATCTCCTTGGGCATTAAGATTTCAAACTATGAGTTTTGAAGGGATACAAACATTCGGACCATAACAATCATTATTATATATTCCACCGTTTAATGTAATTACTGATGTATTGGGGTTATACATATATATATTGTTTTATTCCTTATTTTGTATTTTTTCTGTGTTTTCTGTTCTCCCTTTTCTCTCTCTCTCTCTCTCTCTCTTTTTTTTTTTTTTGGCTTTTATGAATTAAATATTTTAAATTAATTTCTCCCCTCTATTAGCTCAATAGTTTTGTTTGCCCACGCTATGCTTTTTTTTCCCCCAAAGGATTCTATTTATTTATTTGACAGAGAAAGAGATCACAAGCAGGCAGAGAGGCAGGCAGAGAGAAAGGGTGAAGCAGACTCCCTGCTGAGCAGAGAGCCTGATGTGGGGCTTGATCACAGGACCCTGAGATCATGACCTGAGCTGAAGGCAGAGGCTTAATGGACTGAGCCACCCAGGCACCCCCCAAGCTATGCTTTTAATAGTTGCTCTTGATATTACAACACGTATCCTTGTTTGACTAAATAAAACTATTACAAATTAGTATTTTTATCACTTCCCAATCAATACAAGCTCTGTAGAACATTTTATCATCACCCCCTTGCTTTTTGTGCTATTTGTTATTTATTTCACTTCTACATATATTGTAAAGCTGCATTATCATTATTGTTTAATTTTTTAAAAAGATTTATTTATTTATTTGTGTGTGGGGGGCATGGTAGAAGGAGAGGAAGAAATAGAAAAGAGAGAATCTTAAGAACTGGACGTGGGGCTCCATCCCACGATCCTGAGATCAAGACCTGAGCTAAGAGTCAGAACTGACGCATAAGGCACCCATTCATTATTATTTTAAAAAGTTAGAAATCATTTGGGGCACCCAGGTGGCTTAGCTGGTTAAGCGTCTGCCTTCAGCTCAGGTCATGATCCCAGGGTCCTGCCCGGGAGCCCAGCATCCGGCTCCCTGCTCAGTGGGGAGCCTGCTTCTCCTTCTCCCTCTGCCTGCCTCTCCCCCTGCTTGTACACACACACACACACACACACACACTCTCTCTCTCTCTGTCACATAAATACTTACAGTCTTTAAAAAATAATAAATGATAAAAAGTTAATAGTCATTTGACTTTGACTACACATTTATGTTTTCTTTTCCATTCTCTTCTCTTCCATTCTCCATTCTATCCTGCATTCCTGTGCTTCTGTCTGAAATCATGGTACTTACTTAAATATTTATTTTAGTGTGGGTCTTTTGGTGATAAGTTCTTAGAGTTTTTATTTGCCTGGATATATCTTTATTTTTCTTTCCTATTTGGAGGATATTTTGCTAGGTGTATAATGGCAAATTGGAAGTTATCTTCCTGCAATTCAGTGATATCAATGAATTTTCCTTGATTTCTTTTTTTTCTCTTGACAAGTCAACTAATTTATTGTTCCTTCTTTAAGTGTAATGTGTCTTTCTTCTCTGGCTCCTTTTAAGATGTTCTCTTTGACTTCAGCTTTAATCAGTTTTACATGATGCATTCAAGTGTGGGTTTCTGGGTATTTCTCTAGCCTGTGTTTAAAAAGTTTCTTTAGTCGAGGGCTTGAGATGGTTTTTGTTAGTTTTTGAAGATTCTCATTGAGCATCTACATCGTTCTTTCTTACCTCTTCTCTCTGAAACTTTGGTTGTACACGTATTTACCATATTCTACATTTCTCTTGTGTTCTTTTTGCATCTTTAAAAAGTTTATTTTAAAGAGAGCGTGTGCACATGCATAAGAGGGGAGAAGAGGGGAGGAGATGGGGAGGAGAGGGAGAGAGAACCTCAGTCAGACTCCATGTTCAGCTCCGAGCCTGATGCGGAGCTCGATCTCACAACCCTGAGATCATGACCTGAGCCAAAACCAAGAGTTGGGTGCTTAACCAACTGAGCCACTCAGAAGCCCCCTCTTTTTGCATTTTTAATTTTTTTCCTCTGTGTTCTAATCTGATGTTATCCTAGACCAGATAGAAGTTAGTTTTATTTTTTTTGTCTCAATGGTACATAGAGTGAAGGAAAGTCATTGATTGAATTAGGGAGAAAGATGTTTCAAGGATGGATTCAAGATTTAAGTCTTTGTGGAAGCTGGTCTATTTCTGTTTTTCTTTACTGGGAAGACATAACATTTGGGGGGACTGAACTAAAAGCCTGGGGTATTTATCAGATCATCGCTTCCTTACTGGGCCTAGAACTTCAATTTCTGTCTCTCTAGCACAAAAGACAGTTGACAGCTTGGCTTAGATTTAGCTGTTACTTTTTGGTTGGCTTCCTGGCTTCTCACTTTTTGTGATTTAGGAATTAGTAAGTTTCTCAAAGGGAAAAGTGGCCAAGAATTTCTAGCTAGTTTTTCTGTGATTCCTTTTTCTCCTGGATCCTGCTCCTAATTCCTGTATATCCTAAATTATAATTTTTATCTTTCTATCCCTATAAGATTGATAAAATCTCTGAACCACTGTTTTCCACTTGATTTAGTCCTGAGCCTTTTAGGAGTTGGTAAATGCCTTTAAAGAAAAGGTGGTAGGAGGTGTCATGGTCATTTCAGTGCACTTACCATTTCACAAGGATTAGCCCTCAAATTCTGGGAGCCTTGGTTGATCTCCTGTGCTTTAGAAAATGACTTCTTTTTTTTTTAACTTTTTGAGATTTTCTTGCTATTCCTGATATGAGGGTTGTTCATATAGGTTAGTCTGCTAGTTACTTCAGCAGAAGTCCTTAATCTCCTTTTTACATGTTAATTCTTCTTTTCTGTTGCTGATGAGTTATATCTGATTTAAGATGACACTCCCATTCATTACAATAGGTAACCTCTAATTGATCTGTTACTATTAATTTATATACAAGTGGAGTAAAATATCTCAAAAGGAGTAATAATATTGGAATTTAGCATGGTCAGAGAACTATGCCAGATTCCTGTGGTTAGAGACTGAAGTCACACTAGATCATTTGTATTAATCCCTTTCTCTGAGAAAAAGATACTATCTATGGGAAACATATTCATAGATTTTATAATGTCTTCAGACTCAGTGATGAGGCAGATTAACTTGAAAATTTTCCTAATTGCTTTCATTATCTTTTTTGGTCTGAGAATTATTTTTAAAAATGCCCTTTCATTGCTCTACTGGCTAATAGTATTCCTTTGTGGCCTGAATTTACTAAATCAAGAAAAATTTTTCTAGGAGTCAGGCTTTAATTATACTAAATACTCTCTACCCATTAGCTCTGTAATTTCACCAATGTGAATTTTATAAAAATTAAGAGACAAGGTGCCTGGGTGGCTAGTTGGTTCAGTGTCTGACTCTTGATTTTGAGTTAGCTCAGACTCTCAGGGTCATGAGATCAAGCCCCACCTCAGCTCCATGCTGGGTGTGGAGGCTGCTTGGCATTCTCTCTCTCCCTGTCCCTTCACCGCTCCCCCACTCTCTCTCAAAAAAAAAAAAAAAAAAAAAACACAAACAAACAAACAAAAAAAAGAGGCAGTGTAAATTGGTGGGAAAGAACATGGACTAGAAGTTCAGATACCCAGTTTCCAGTCTCCTTTGCCATTGACTGTGTGATTTGAATCATACAGATTTCTCTGGGCCTCTGTTTCCTTATCTATAAAATAAAGCAGTCAAATTTGTTAGTGGTTATGGCAGATTTTATGTTCCAAAGATGGCTATACCAATCAATATATCCTATCTCACACACTGTAAGAATGTGTGAGATACTGACACTGTTTGCTAAGAGTGGGGTCTGTGTTGTTCTTCCCTCCACCTTCAGTTTTAATCTGGGCAGGAATTTGTAACTACTCCAACCAATAGGGTATGGTAGAAGTGATGTTATGTTACTTTTGAGTAGCTAAATCATTAAAAAAAATACAGCTTCCACTTGGCTCTTTCTCTCTAGGGGCACTTGCTCTTGGACATCAACAACTCTGCTGTGAGGAAGATCAAATTATTCCTTTCAGAGAGACAAGATGGAAAGGGACCCATATGGAGAAATTTTTTTTTCCCATTTCAGCTTCATCCAGTATCCTGACTTCAGAGTTAATTGGTATCTCCAATTTCTGGGTTCTTGTGTAGAATTGGCTTACTTCTTTTTGGCTTTCCTTACTGTCATTACTTAATGCCTAATTTTCTCAAGTATGCGGGGTTTTTGACCATTCATCTTTCTGGTTTCCAGGTTCCAAAATTTTGTCTTTCTCTCTCATTGGCTGGTGTCTATTCTCCTGTATTCTTTAGCCTTGGGGCTTCATGTCTTTTTACTTCTTTTATTTTGTTTAATAGGTTGAGTATGAAGCAGAGATAAATGCTTATATTCTGTACTCCTTGTGTAAGTGGAAGCACCCTCTTTCCCTTTGATATAAAAATTTCTTTGTAATATAAAATTACAACTCTGTTTTCTTCTTTGTCTTTGCATAATCTTTGAGAGCTCTAATAAATACTAGAACTTCCTGTAGGGTCAGATATTTGCTATCATGTTTCTAATGAAATCCACTGTTAGATGCTTTATTTTAAGTAGCCCATGGAGAAAAGAGTGGGCATTAAAAGATGATCTCCCACACATATATGATCAGTTGACTTCTTTTTATTTTAAAAATAACTAGTAGGGGTTTTAAAGTAGTTTTAGGTTGCAAAAACCTGAGTGGAAAGATCAGTAGTTTTTTGTTTGTTTTTTAACAAAAGTGCAAAGCTAATTCAGTGGGAAAACGACATCCATTCAACAAATGGTTCCAGAACAAGTACTTTTGATACTTATAAACAAAAAATAAACCTGCATATATACCTCACACCATATACAAATATGAGCTCGAGTGGATCATAGACCTAACTATAAAATCTAACTCATAAAATGTACAGAAGAAAAGAGGTGAAAGCCTTTATCACTTGGGTTAAACAAAGATTTCTATTTGTATAAACGATTGACCATTCCAATTGTTAGTGAGGATATGGAGCAACCGGAACTCTCATAACACTGCTGATGGGAATGTAAAATGATACAAACATTTTGGGAAACAGTTAAATATGACCTACCTTAGGTTGCAGTCATTACATTCTAAGGGATTTACTCAAGAATGAACGAAAGCATATGTCCGTACATTGTATGTAAATGTTTACAATTTTATCTGTTATAAGTATAAGCGTTGGCAGACTATCCAAATGTTCATTAGCAAGTGAATGGATGAGCTATTGCATATCCAAGTAATGGAATATTACTAGTAATAAACAGAAATTAACCATTGTTACATGAGCGATACGAATACACCTGAAAAGAATTGTGCTGAGTTAAAGAAGCCAGCCTGCAAAGAGGACATTTTATGTGATTCCATTCGTATAAACTTCTAGAGTTTGTAAATTAATCTGTGGTGACAGAAAGCAGATTAGTGGTTGCCTGGCAGTAGAGTGGGGCAAGAGTAGGAAGGAGGGATTGTAATGGGCAGGTAGAAACAAAAGATTCCCCCCAAACGGATGATGGCTGTGTTCATTATCTTGATTGTAGGTGATGGTTTCATCTGTGTATACTTATGTTAAAACTTACCAGATGGGACACTTTAGGTATGTGCAGTTTTTAAAATATCATTTATACCTCAATAAACCTGTCAAAAAAGGGCAACCTAGACATTTATGCCTTGAATGTCTTTTAGTGGTTTTAAGGGGAAAAAAAGCCCCAAAGTTAAAAGAGAAATTCTGTCTCAGAAGAGTTAAAAGTCATCATTAGAAAACGCTCCATTAACCTGAAGTGTTTCTTGCCTCTTCTCATTTGGAAATATAAAATGATGACTAAAAACTACTCAGTATGCATGCCAAATTGAAGTTGATTAACCTCTGACCTTTACACATCATTTAATGAGGCAGCATGCACACCGGCATGAAGAAGGTGCTGTCAAAATGCTGAGTTTGAGATGATTCCCTTCCTGGACCTCTTTGTTTTGCTCCCAGCCCACCTAATTTGACTCTTGTCATGCTCATAGGAGGCTGGGGGCTTTATGAGAATCCCAATCAGTCACAGTTGTTGGCAGAAACAGCCTGGTGGAGGATGATAGTGGCGTGGTTTTTCATGTATAAAAAGATGTATGTGATCAACAGAAAATAAAATTTCCTTTTGTCTCTGGTGAGTCCAATTTAGCAATTATTATGGTATTTGAAGGAAATGTCAGTGTAGTCATTTTGTTTAGATTATTTTGTATCTTGATGAGCAAAGAAAGGCGAGTGAATGCCGGGATAGGTGGTGTGTGACAGAGAGCCGACTGAATTTTCTGTGCTGTACACAAAGACTGAAAACAAATTGCCCACAGATTGAAATAATTTCCATGGGGTCACAGATGTCAACAACATCTTTCAGAATTGGTTTTCTTTTTAAAACTGAGAATTTCTTTCATGATGTTGTCCGGCTATGAAAACGAGCCTCGCATAAAACATGTTTAGAGCCTCCAGAGCATAACCAAGCTCTTGGTGATGTGGCACCCTTTTAGATTATTTATTTCTGTTGCCATTATATCATGATCATTCCCATTGTTATTAAACATTTACTGACTGTCAGTGTGCAGGGGCAAACAAAATCCCACAGAGACTGAACCTTTAAAACAAAGTGAAAATTAAAGACTCTCTTTATATAGTCTCAGTGAATCATGTGACAGATCTGGGTATGATGAAACATTTATAATTCTCACATCAGCAGTAAAAACTTCTTAAAATTGAGCTTTTAAGAGAAATATAGTCCCCCAGTTAGTGGACGATGACTATTATAGAATCTTCCCATCTCTGTTATATAAAGTTGCCTCAGGAACTATTAAGGCTCTTCAAATGGAAGCAGTAATTTGGGCCTTAGTTTCACAGAAACTACTTGTTATCGGGAACAGGCCATGATGTAAGATGATTTTCTTATTCGTTCATACGGTTGAGATAAAAAACACAAACTCTCAGAGGGACAGTACTGTTCTGTCATCTATCTCACTTCTTTAGTGAGCGTGCATTCATTCTTGGCATGCATTCATTCAATAATACTAATCGACTACTGTCTTGGAATACAGGTAATAAGCAATTACTTTGGTAAGAAGAGGATAGCACAGAAATATGATCTAGGCATTATGAGAGGCACAGAGGAGGCTCCTGACTTCATGTTGGGGGTGGTAGGGGTGCTCAGAAAAGGCTTTCTGGAGGAAATGAAGTCTTAGCCAAGATCTGAAAGATGAACAGCAGTTTACAAAGTGGAGGGACCAAGGAGGTAGAAGATTGGGGCAGAGGCCAGCACACATGAGCACTCAGAGGGGAGAGAGGGCTTAGCGCTTTTGTAAAGCCAGATGTGGTTCAGTCTGGCTGAGGAAAGAATGAACAGAGGAAAGGAGTGATGCATATATCTTAGAAGGTAAGGAAGGGTCTAGTAGGGCCTAGCATACGAGATCAATGGGGAGTCATTGGGAGAGTTATTGGTGGATTCGCTTGCTTAATTTCACTTTAGAAAGAACTTAATAGGCATGCCTGGGTGGCTCAGTTGGTTAATTGGCTGCCTTTGGCTCAGGTCATGATCCCAGGGACGTGGGATCGAGTCCCACATTGGGCTTCAGCCTGCTTCTTTCTATGCCTCTCTCTGCCTCTGCCTGCCACTCTTCCTGCTTGCACACTCTCTCTTTCTCTGACAAATAAATAAATAGAATCTAAAAAAAAAAAAAGAAAGGACTTAATACGGTCTGATGAGAAAAAAATAGATTTGAAAGATTATTACAAAATATTTTAATGAAAATTTGTTAAATAATGAATGGTAATAAACATATTGTGATTTATTTGTCCCTTTTTAGTTATTTGGGGTCATTTTCATTTTATTTTATTGTAATATGCCTTTTGAAATAGACTCATATTCATGTTCGAATGCATCATTTAGAATTTAACACCACAGCTAGTAGGCTACTTCCCCTGGAGGTATGGAAACTAAGAAAAAAAATCTCCAAGGGCACCTGGGTGGCTCAGTTGGTTGAGCGACTGACTTCAGCTCAGGTCATGATCCATGAGTCCTGGAATTGAGTCCCACACTGGGCTCCCAGCTCCATCTGGAGTCTGCTTCTCCCTCTCATGTTCTCTCTCTCTCTCTTTCTCAAATAAATAAATAAAATCTAAAAAAAAAAAAAAATCTCCATGGACCAAGCACATTCATAATGTTCTCCCAAGCACAGGCTCCATGAAAAACAACTAAAATGGGTATGGAGGAATACCGAATCCTGTCATACTTATCCTGTGAGTTGGGTTTGTATTTTTATGACTTAATTAGAAAAACTCAATGCAGTTAAGAAATGGAAATTAGAACTGGAAGTATCTGTGTTTTGAGATCAAGCTTTTTACATGATTATGTCGGAAACATTGTATGAAATAGTTAATTCATGGACCAGCAAACATTTATGGGTGCAAACCTTGTGCCAAGTATGATGCCAGAAGTTTGAGCAAACTGGGCAGATACAACTCCTCACCCTCATGGAGCGTATAGTAGGTCTATGAGGAAGAGACATGTCAACCAACTAGTAAATGGGATAAAGGGTGGTAAAATGTTCCTATGGTCAGTATAAAACTTCCCAGTGCCTGTGGCAGTAGTGAGCGTTCAATCCAAGGTAGAGGAGGCTTATCTGTATTCCTCTCTTTAGCCTCTGAGGAATCCCTTTGAATCCTATATATTTTTATGTTCATTGAGCTTCTAGTCCTTACTCAGTCATCAGCACTTTGTTCTTTTTTTGATCTGGTTTCTTGTATCATTCCCAATTTTTTAGCATTTTTCCCCCCCACAAGCTAAGAGTTTTGCTGTAAGAACCTCTCCATTAGAGTAGTAGGAGGGCTTGATCACTATAGGATCAAGGAAGAGGCTGGAAGTTAGAGTTTAAATGGACCTTTTGTAGAGAAGTCAAGAAGCTTGGACATGGCCTGTGCATGCTTTGATTCCTTGTGGTGGTCAAGCCCCAGTCTGTGTTAGTACAGTTTTTTTTCCTAGTTAAAAATGACTTTCAATTGTTATTATTATTTTTGCTTTACAAAAGTCTTGTGGGTTGAAACCCATAACCTTGTTTAACTGATGGATAAACTTGGATCCATGGAAATAAAATGGAATTACATATCTATGGTTCTTGTATTTTCCTTAAATCATGTCTTTTTTTGCCCATGCTAAGTCAGGGGATTGTTTTTATTGTGGAGTAGGCTTTTTAATTAAATACATGGCTACGAAACTGGGCCTGTAGTGGGTTTACTGTGCTAAGGCCATGGGTAGACCTGTATCTTTTTTTTTTTTTTTAAAGATTTTATTTATTTATTTGAGAGAGAGAGACAGTGAGAGAGAGCATGAGCGAGGAGAAGGTCAGAGGGAGAAGCAGACTCCCCATGGAGCTGGGAGCCTGATGCAGGACTCAATCCCGGGACTCCGGGATCATGACCTGAGCCAAAGGCAGTCGTCCAACCAACTGAGCCACCCAGGCATCCCGGTAGACCTGTATCTTAAAAGCAATTTATACTTCTCTTTGTTGGAAACAGAATAATCTGAGGTGATGAAATGTCATAGAGATGACTTTTGTTTTAATTTCTTTGAGTTTGATGGGTAACGGGATCTGTTGGAAGGTATATATAAATTGTGGGAGAGCAAAGTTGTATGCACTATAGTGTTTTTCATGAATGTTTTCATTATGTTTCCTTTTTCATTACTGGAAACAAAACAGTCTTCTACCCTAACCTCCCTCTAGCACTTTTCCGAGAAGTCTGTGTCCTTAGCTTCTGGAGCTCTGTGATTAAAAAAGTCATACCCAGACAAATGACATGTGTGTTAGGTTATTTGGTAACATTATAAAGAAAAAAAATACATGTATATTTTACTAAAGTTGGCTTCTATGAGCTGCATGTCTGAACAACTAGTCTTTTTCATAGAGAAAACTGTATTTCATACGGTTATGGACTCTAACAATTAAAATCCATTTGCTCACTCTTGTTGGTGCATGACTCATGGAAATGGATTTTTTTCCTTTAAGGCTGCACTGTGGGTATTCACAGTGAAGACAGTCTTAAATGCTTCTAAGACTTAATTAGTGGAACATTACAGACACACGGGAAATCCCCTTGCGGTAGGGTTCTCTATTATGCTGCCGTGCCTGATATGCTTCAAGCATGGTTTCTCCACTTTAGAGAGAAACTGATGGATAAGGTGGCTCTGGGAATTAGTAGAAGCCTCTTAACATTTACATAGAGTTATGGGCACAGTATAACACAGTATAACTAATGGATCCTGTTTGATTTAACAACGTTGTCACTTTTGTTGCCTAGTTTGCAAAACCTGAAAAAGTGATTTAGCAGACAGAGCCTGCTGTTCACGAGGGGTCCACGAGGCATAAAGAGAAATCCTCCCCATCTGATGGTATCATGGTTACAGAGTATTTAATAATCCTGTGTGACTCGTCTATGCCAGAGCTCTGGTATAATCTCAGAAGTTATGATTTCCAAAATACCATACAATCAGTGGCTTACTGTATTACGCGATCAGGCTGTAGAGCTGTGGAAAATACTTCTGCATTTCTGACTTTCTTGTTGGAAAAGAGCTGAGTTCAAGGCCTGTACCTGCCACCTACTGGCTATGAGATACTGCACAGTTTTGTTTTTTTTTCTCTTTGACCTCTCTAAACTTGTGTTCCTTGTCTGTAACATGGGGATAGCAAGAGTGCTCATCTGAGAGGGCAGTTGTGAGGCTTCAACAAGACAGCATAGGCAAAGCACTTTGAGTAGGTCCTGGCACAGAGGCGGTCCTAACAGTTGTGATTATGCTTCTCTCAGCCTTTTATGTGCCCAGCTGGGCCCTGAGCGAAGAGGACCTTCTTTGTAAATTTGCTCGTGGTGTTGTTTTCTTTCTTCTGTGATTTTATTTACTTATGAGAGAGAGAAAGAGAGCAGGAGGAGGAGCAGAGGGAGAGGGACAAGCAGACTCCATGATGAGTGCTGAGCCCGACGTGGGGCTTGATCTCAGGACCCCAAGATCATGACCTGAACTGAAACCAAGAGTTGGACACTTAACAGACTGAGCCACCGAGGTGCCCTGTGTGGTGTTCTTTTCAATTAGGAATTTGTCTGCCTGAAGATAAATGCCATGGCAGATACTAACTCGTGTTCTCAGGGTAGAAGTGATGTTAGGAGCAGCCAGGTGGGATGGAGGATGCCTTGGCCAGGGGTCAGGAGATATGGCCGCTGGGCTAGGGTTTTGACTAACTGTGATATTTCAGACTCTCAAGACCAGTTCCTTACCTCTCCAGTGCTGGGTACACAGGGACTTAAACATACTTATTGTGTAGCTTAAGGAAGTAATCTGTAAAACGAAGTGATTAGATGAACAGCCCAATCCAGATCCTCCTCCAGGGCTCCCATTGCTACTGGCGACAGCTCCTCAATGACTGGACTTTTGCTCTAACGCTGCCATGTGGAGCTTTCTGTGGGGGCACTTCTCATTGCTGTGATGACGTAGACACCAGCTTTGGGTGGTAGTGTGCCTATGGGAATGGCAGTGGTTTAAAAAAATTACTGCGGAGAGACAAAGCGACGGTTTTGTTAGAAGATGCTAAAAGAAGAATTGCGAAAGCATTTGCCCATTACATTTTCTTATTCTCTTTAGCTAACAGTAGGTTCTATGAAGCTCTATCTTACATGTTTATTTGAATATTTTGGTAATTTTTTTCCTTTTCCCTTCAATATTACCTATCATATTTTAACCCAATTTCATGAAAGATTTTCAATGAGGGCAAGTGCAGAAGGAGAGGGGGACAGTAAAATGACTTACCCTCATCATGGACTCATAGGCATGGTTCTGAGTCCTTAATATTTTCAGCGATGATCAGATTACTTTCTTTCTACGCTTTGGGGTTGGGCATACAAGCAATTCATGAGAAGTTGCACTTGCCCTTGTGTCCAAGTGTAATTTGAGATGTGTTTCTTCCACATCTGTCATACTGGGGTGTGGGGAGTTGCCAGGATCATCCATAGAAACTGAGCTCCCTGTTCTTTCAGTTTGGGGTGAGCATTAGCAAGAATGGTTCACTCAATGAAGTAGGGCTTGAGAGAGGAAAAAGGGAACCAAAAGTGTGAGAAACGAACTTTAGGCTGGTTCTATTGAGGTCAGTCTCTTAAGGAAATAAAGTTGTGGAGGTATATATCATATATGCAGATATATGATATATGTATGACTTCTAAAGAAAGACTTACTGGGTGTCAGATACTATATAAGCCCATTAAATAAGTCACCTCACTTAATCTTCAAAATACCCCATAAGGCAGATGCTGTATTTATCATAATCTCATAGATAAAGAAACTGAGAGACAGAGAGATTAAGTAATTTGCCCACGGTCACACAGCAAGTAGCAAACCCGGATTTAAACTCAGAGTGTCTTGCTCCAGAGCCTGTGGTTTAGCACAGATAAAACTTATATGTATGTAAGAGAATGAGGTGAAAAAGTTGATGATCAGCGAGATCTTGAAGAAGGCAAGGAGCAGAATGGCTTGTGGGGAGAGGAGGTCTGCTTCTCTGAGACGAGGGGAAAGTGTGTGTGTATATGGTCAGTCTGGGATGTGCACATGTGACTAGCCTGGATGGAGCTCACACCTTCTCTGTGTGGGAGACCAGGTCTTGTGCTGAGAGAGGAGGGACCAACGGACTGTCCTCTGGCCTTGTTGAGAAGATTGGGTCTGAATCAAGTCAAGGAAGGTGATGAATCGGTGTGGGAAAGGGCTGAGTCCAGTCCCACAATCTCTTCTACTGTAGGACTTCTCCTTTGTTCCTGGACACAAGGGGTTAAATGGGAGACCTGTTCTAGTCTGGCAAAAAGCATGGATCTGGTCAGCAATCCTCTGTGTGAGATAAAATTTGATAGAGAATTTCCTCAGAGTAAAACTGGGCAGAGACATCATAACCTGAACTACCATGGATATATTTGAGGCACTAAAATTTTATTGTTATTTCTTTGTGCATTGGCAAAGTGGCACCCTGGACCCAGGGCCTGAGCCCATGTGCTCACCTGGTTGCTTCAAGAGAATGAGCCCATGGGTGATAATAGAGTAGCCCACTTCAGCCTCCCTCATTGGAGCCTCCATTCAGAGTCACGTGAGGGAGATTTGTTTGGAAGTTGCCATAACCAGAGTTGGCTGCCAACAGTTCTCTGTATTCTGTGCCAGGCAGTCTGCAAAGATGGGGACTTCCCCCAGGGGATTCAAGTTGCTGGCCACCTACTCTGGTCAGGGATGCTCAGGACCCCGGGAGGCTACCATTTCCTAATCATCTCCATGTTAGCCAGCTTTGCTGGCCAGATCATCAGGCCAGCTGGTGGCTTCTCTTTGGCAGCTGTTTTAAGGAAAGGATTTCTTTTATAGAGACAATGGATTTTTTCATCCATATTTGAAAGGATTTATGATCTCTCTTCCAGTGCAGAATTGTTTGTCCAGTTAAAAAAAAAAAAAAAAAAAAAAAGCAAACAAGGACACTTAATTCTGTCTCTCCGTAACTTCTGATCTTAGGTCTGTAGGGTAAAAGGGCTCTGCTTTGCACTTGCTGGACATAACTGTTTCTGAATCATTTTTTTTAAAAGGATTTTATTTATTTATTTGACAGAGAGAGTGAGCACAGGCAGATAGAGTGGCAGGCGGAGGCAGAGGGAGAAGCAGGCTCCCTGCTGAGCAAGGAGCCCGATATGGGACTCGATCCCAGGAGGCCGGGATCATGACCTGAGCCGAAGGCAGCTGCTCAACCAACTGAGACACCCAGGTGTTCCTCTGAATCATTTTTTATGTTGGTACATCATGTTGTATATAGGCAGGGGATGATTTTGGAAGCATTAGTTAAGGTTTTCACAAGTCACATAAGGAAGGATTTATACCAGCATAAAATAGTATTATTAGGCATTATGCATAATAATTATATATTGTGCAATTACTAAACATTTATTTAATCACATATTATTTTTGACATGAATGCATTAAATAATTTTATATAAATTCTTAGTCTTCAGGAGCCTGAGTGGCTCAGTTGGTTAAGTGTCTGCCTTTGGCTCAGGTCATAATCCTGGGGTTTTGGGATCAAGCCCTGAGTCAGGCTTCCAGCTCTGCAGAGTCTGCTTCTCCTTCTCCCCTGGTTGTGCTCTCTCTTGAACAAATAAAAGATAAATAAAGATTTATTTATTTGTTGATTTAAAAGAGAGAGTGGGTGGGTAAGTGGGGAAGGGAGGGGGTGGAGGGGAAGAGGGAGAGAATCTCAAGTTGACTCTCTGCTGAGTGAGGAACCCGACTAGGGTGCTCAATCCCACAGCCTGAGCTAAAAATCAAGTCTGATGCTTAATGGAGTGAGCCACCCAGGTGCCCCTGAATGCTGTTTCTTTTTTTCTTTCTTTCCTTTTTTTTTTTTTTTTAAAGATTTTATTTATTTGTCAGCGAGAGAGCACAAGCAGGGGGAGTGGCAGGCAGGAGAAGCAGGCTCCTCACTGAGCAAGGAGAGTGATGCGGGATTCCATCCCAGGACCCTGGGATCATGACCTGAGCCACAGGCAGGTGCTGAACCAACTGAGTCACCCAGGTGTCCCATGAATGCTGTTTCTTTTCTTTTCTTTCTTTCCTTTTTTTAATGCTGTTTCTTTTTAACAGAAAAGCTAAACTCGATTATGTAATGGTTTGCAAAACAGAAAGAAAAAAATTAAAATGTGGTTAAAGAAACACATTAAAATAAATTACTTACAGAATAACTCACGTAACATAGACTTTTAGAACTTTCTCTGTGACGACTTCTGCATTTGTGACAAAATCCCATTATGCTATCGTGGTTTCTGTTTGCCGGTGTCATGGACGAAGTGAGGTGCCTTTCATAAGTGACTCTCGAGTAAAAGAATGATGATGACCGAATCCCTAGCTGTAGTTTTTGCATGTATTTCTGGCTCGGTAGTACATTTGTTTTGATTATGAAAACTTACATTTATTTTTTAGCTGTAGGTAAACGTATCTCAAAATAACCAAGCATGGACCATAGATGTCGTTAAATGGAAACAGTGAGCTATAATATGTATAGTATGATTCCCAAACTTCTTAAACAAAGAAATATATTCCTACACAAATATATTGCTTTGTATGTAGGTGTGTAAAAAATAACTGGAAGATACGCTGAGATTAATTTCATATTTTGTAGACTCTTCCTTGCATTTGCTATTTTCCTAGTTTGAGATACTTCTCCTGTGTGGGGGCAGAGGGGAATAAGTTCTCAGAAATAAAGGATGTGATGCTTCTCAGATGAGTGTGGGGACTGAGGCCTACTGAGGACGTTGAGGTATTGAGATATATCACATTATTTTTCAGAGAAGATTAAAAAGTGCAAAATCAGGGGCGCCTGGGTGGCTCAGTGGGTTAAGCCGCTGCCTTCGGCTCAGGTCATGATCTCAGGGTCCTGGGATCGAGTCCCCCATTGGGCTTTCTGCTCAGCAGGGAGCCTGCTTCCCTCTCTCTCTCTGCCTGCCTCTCCATCTACTTGTGATTTTTCTCTGTCAAATAAATACATAAAATCTAAAAAAAAAAAAGTGCAAAATCAGAAGCCTGAAGTAACTAAATCCTATTTTTTCCTAAAAATAAAAGTGCTGTACATTCATTTATTCCTAATTGTTACACTGCCAGCCCTATGTATTTGAGGTTTGGATAAAATTTACTTAATAAAAAAAAAAAATGACAAGCAAAGGAAATTTCCAAGCAATGAATACCACCAACAATTTTTTAACTGGTGGAAAAAGTGCTTGATTTAAGTCAGACAGATCCCATTTACTGTATTAACAGGTATTCTAAAGAGAAGGTGGTTTTAAGAGAGAAAAATGGAGAAAGGCCAAGGAAGAAATACGGTATATACTGCCACTGTGTCTCAGGTTTATCTTACAGCCCGTCACAAAAGTGCGTGTTTAGGGGTGTGTTAAATTGTTGCAGAAGAGATGCCAAGTGCTGAGCAGATTCATAAATATATTAACAGATTATTATAGCAAAAACATTTTTTTGCAGCCCAGGAGCCAATATTGTCTGATCTATGAAGACCTAAAACACACCTACAATTTAAAGTAGGCCCCCAGGGAAGCTCTTGGTGCACCATCAAGCCCAAGGCAATTTATTGGCAGAATTAAATTCTGACTAATTTCCTTAGTGCCAGTGTGTCCAGTGCTCTCATTAACTGCACTAGTTACCGATGGAAAAGACTCCGTCTTTCAGTGCAGGGCACTTGGCTGAAGTGGAGCCAGCCTCCTGCAAAGTGCCTGGGAGATTGGTTTGGAGTATCCTGAAGTGGTTTGGGGGTCCCCAGAGACCCATAGGCATGGTATAGTGACTCCTGTCAGGGGCTCCTTTGGCCTCAGTGGAAAGTTCTGAAGTGAGACTGTGCTAATGCCAGGCTCGGTTGCTAAGACAGCTTGTGTGTATTATTGTGTGGGAAGAGGAGGATCAGCAGACAGCTCCCCTCCCCTCTTGGGGAGAAGGATGTGAAAGGCAAAGCAGGGACCTGGAGGAGAGAGATGAAGCAACAGAAGTACAAAGGCTGGAGATGAGTCTGGAAAAGACTCCAGGCACGGTCACTTCCAGGGCAGAAGAAGCCATAGTCGAGGATAATTACAAGCCGGAGAGCATGCAGTGTATGAGTTCAGGTGGCTTAGGAGGCTGTAGAGAAGCGAGAGGAATAGGAGATGAGACCAAGATGCCACGGTTTGCTGCAGTGAGCCGGGGGAGAGGGACACTAGGGTGAGACGGGGTGGGGGAAAAGAAAAAATGCCTTTTAATTTCCCAGGTGAGTGTTGACCCGCACAGCACAGGCTCTTAGAACTTTCTCCGTGGCGACTTCTGCATTTGTGACAAAATCCCGTTGTACTATCGTGGTTTCTGCTTGCCAGTGTCATGGGCAAAGCAGGATGCTTTTCATAAGTGACACACTCAAGTAGGGGAATGATGATGTGTAACTTCGGTCTCTAAATGGCGAAGAGCTTAATGCCGTGGGACAGGGAGGAAAGCCAGGATGCAGGAAGACTGGACTCGAGTCAGTCTGGAGAATGTGGCTGTCACAGAGATGTGGGCATTGCGCTTGGGGTAAAAAACATGGCAGAAATACGTCAGATTTATTCTGGAGTACTTCACCTTTTCCTTGCAAGCAGGGGGAGACTAGCGTGTGTATCACTTCAGGCATCGGTGTGACGTTATCGGGGATGTGGGGAACTCTGAGATGAAGAAGATACAGGGCGAATTGAGACCGGGGTGTCATTGGAACCAACAAAAGAGAGTGTAATTAGAATCCTGAGAGCACCACCAGACAGTCACAAGCATAAAGAGGAGAAAGAAAGGAAGAGTCAAAGATTCTCCTAAAGAGTGTAGTACAGCTCTAGGAAATTGGACAAGTTAAAGTAGATTTATCAGCAGATGTCTGGAGGAACCAACTAGAATAATTTGCTTCTTATGCTTAAGAAAAACAGCTGCAGAAAATCAATAAAGGGACTAGTGAGGAATCAGAATGGAATAGGGAGGCATTTTTCAAAGGATCCTCCAAGCCCAGGAGGCATCAGAGAAAGCTATTACATCTATTATGATGGACTCGGTGTTTTAGGATGAGAAATTCCACCCTTAGTGATTATAGCGTATAGCCAGCTACAGGCAGCAGGTTGGTGAAATTTCAGCGACTGCGCACTGTTTATGTGTTTGCCTCTGCTCTGTGGTTAAAGAGAAGGGATTCATGTTCTTTACTCACTTCACGACGCGCTCATTCTTTGTGTGTTAAAATGGCATATTTTGGGCAAAGTATTAAGTAGTGCCTAATTTGAAGGCTTAAAAATAGTAGGAGATTTTCTAAGAGAAGTTAGATTATTTTATATATATTTTGGATATTATATGTAGTGATTATATTCTTTGATGCATATTTTTTGTGTTGTTATAAAGCTGCTTTACTGTAAAATTATAAATATCTCTCACTTTCTAGTTTCTACAGCTATAGGGAAATACTGACATGTTATTTTTAGGGTCTACTTTTAAAGGTAACATTTGAAAATTGTGTTAATCTTTTCATTATTAGATTGGCTTTCCAACACAAGAGAAAAAGCATCCTGGAGTATTTGGTTTTTGTTTTTGTTTTTGTTTTTTTCTTCCAGTATCTGAATGCCTTTCCTATGTTATGGGAGGTTTCTCAAAGTTGACAATTGCTGATGCTTCATTTCCTCGCTTTCCACGCAGCTGTGATCTAGAAATGTGACCGAGACTTGGCCAATCAGATGCATGTGCCTTAGTCTTTGGATTGGGAGTAAGTAATAGAGAAGCAGGGAAAGTGGGAGTTCTTCTGCCCCCAGGAAGAGTGACAGCAACAGCCACTTGCTGGGGGCTGCGGGGACAGCAGTGCCAAGGGTGGTGTAAGCTGGAGTGTTGACTGCTTGGTAGCATGTCACTGGTTTAGCAGTGACTTTGTTTAGCTGTGGTTCTGGCAGCAGGGTTTTCCTTGCTCCTGCTCATTTTCTTCCTTCCTTTCTTTTTTTTTTTTTTTTAAGATTTTATTTGTTTATTTGACAGAGAGAGATCACAAGTAGGCAGAGAGGTAGACAGAGAGAGAGGGAGAAGCAGGCTCCTTGCTGAGCCGAGAGCCCTATGAGGGGCTCGATCCCAGGACCCTGAGGTCATGACCTGAGCTGAAGGCAGAGGCTTAAACCTCTTAGCCACCCAGGAGCCCCATCCTGCTCATTTTCTGATCTTGGTCTTCTAGTTTTCCCTGTGACTTCATGAGCTAACCAAAGTTTCTCCAGGAAATCTCATTTTTGCCAAAATTAGCCGGTGGGTATCTGACTTACTATTACATTTTATGTTTGGTAGGTTTACATCACCAAATTGAGAGGTACCCAGGTTTTTTTCTTTCACTCCTTTGACCAGATAATGAGGTGACCAACAGTCCTGGTTTGCCAAGGACAGAGGGGATTTGGGGACACATGACTTGTGGGCAAGTCCCCGTGTTGAGGTGGTCAAATCTACTAAGAAGGTTATTTGGCCTCAGACATGTTTCAAACCTGTATCTGTTTCTTCATCTGGAAGATAGAGGCAAACCTGCTATTATGAAGGTCAAATCAAGCAGTCACCATGACAGCGCTGTGCGACTCTTGAGGGACCATACAAAAAAAGGAAGGTGGCATTATTCTTGAGGGGTTCTGGATGGGCATCCCCTGTGTGACTCTTCAGCCAGTGTGAGTGTGTTTCCAGGACCACCTGCATGAGAATAACCTGTTAAAATGCCTATTCAATGTTAAAATGCTTTTTAAAAATGCAGATTTCTGGACTCCACTCCCAACCTACTGAGCAAAAATCTCTGGGCACGACTCTCAAGAACCAGAGTTTTAAAAAGTTTTCAGTTGATTCTAATCCACAGTTGGATTTGAAGAACCCCACCTTAAGCGGAGAAGGAAGAGGGTGTAGAATACTGTGTTCCCCTTATGACTAGCCCCTGAGTCTGCCCTGAGTTCTCTGTTCAGAAGACCACATTGTACATTCTTGCGGCCCAAAGTGTGGGCCGTGGACCAGCAGCGCTGGCGTCACGTGGACCACCTGTTAAGCCCCGTCCTGGACCTCCTGAATCAGAATTGCAGCTTAACAAGATCTCCAGGTGACGTACAAGCATATTAGAACCTGTGAAGCCCTGCTCCGCATTAAGTTAGTATCAAACAGAAGGGGAAGGATTTACTTGTCAGGTTAGGCAGTAGCTAACTCTTCTTCCCCATGCTCTCAAACCAGTGGGGAGTGAGACCCAGGAATCAGCTGAATGCCAATCAGAATGCCATCCTGTTTACTGAGAAAAGCTGTGTTGGAAGACACGCCTTAGGTGGAGTCAAGTATGCCTGTTAACCCTTTCCTGAACTGAGCGTAACCGCTGGAATATCAAGCCTCCCTGGCAGCTCTGCCTCACCAAACTCTCACGTGGTTAGGGTACCAGAGCACGACATCCCTTTCCTGCAGACAGACAGAGAAGGGCTGACGAAGACTGAGAAGTTGGGAAGAGCTGAGCCACGGCAGCCCCAGCCCGGTTTCTACCTCCCACACTGAGGGGAACTCACAGGATTTACTCCTCCCCTCGATGAGGGAACATTGGGAGTCCTGTCTAGGCAAGCCACTCTACCTGCTTTTCCATGGACCACCAGGACGCAAGAGATGATACAAGAGCCTTCAGAGACTTGGGAGACCACAATCACTTTGGGCAGCCAGCCCAGGTGGCCTCAGAGGCACTTTGACACATGGTCTGCGATGACATCTTGTAGCAGCCCCTCTCTCCCACCCAGCTGCCTCTTTCTTCCTTCTTCCTATTCCATGCTGGTTCCACAGCTGCCAAGGGCGGGGAACCCCATGGAAACCCAGCTGGTGGCTACATCTGCAGATGAACCTCTGGAGGCAGGAGCCGTTTAGCGAGTTGTGGATTTTTGAGGCGAGGGGGCTGCATTTCACCCCTTGCTCAGATCAGGTCACCTTGAAATCTTCCTTCAGGCCCTGAGGAAGCTGCTTGTTTTCCCATGTGTAGGCTTCTCGCCTCCATTACGGGAAAATGACTCTGAATTCAGACCGATTGCCTTACGCCTAATAGTGTGTCAGTGATATGCAAAACCGGGCATTGAACCCCAGTGTGTCTAGCGTGGTCTAATCGTTTAATTGGCCATAATGATTTTATTATCTGGGTTTTAAAATGGGACAATCGGCAATTTTTTCAAAGTGCTTCCAGGTTGATTACGTATGTAAAAGGGGAGGAGGTATGTAATATCTATATGCCCGGTAACTGCGTTTTCAAATTACATTCATTCCTCTTTATTTTATTTGCAAGTGTAGGGAGTTCAGTATAGTTCAAGGAAAGCATTGTGGTAAACAGGCAGCTTAAATGTGAGCAGTGTAAAGAGCAGCAGCTTGCAGAAATATTGCTATAGATACTAAGACCGTATCCTCGATACAGACCACACATAATTGAATCATGTTCAATAGAAGGCCATTACAAAACCGAACTTATTTGCAATGCTAATGTGGGGAAGACAGCTGTCACAGGGAATTAAATATGATCATTCAGAGCTTGAATAAATGAGGTGTCCATTATCTTCTGGCTGCGTTGCAGGCTGCTTGAAGAACACAAATAAATGATACTGTTGCAGTAACCAGCCCATGGTTTTGTTTTTCAGTCATAGAAATATGAGAGCGACGGAGGTGGGGGTAGGAAGATAGGGACACAGAAAAAAGCCCGGCAGATAAAAAAGGCAAGTGAGCAGGGTTTTATTTCCCCCTTACCCCTAAGCAACCATGGATGCAAGGACATAACCGTAATTCTATTTTTGATGCCTGAAATAGATTTTAATTCTATTAAAGATCTTTTTCAAGATTCATCCCTTCTCCCTAAGACTCCAATCAGAGCCAACTCACAAAGGAGGCTGAATGTGAAAGAGTAGAGTCTGGTGTAAACAAAGCTAATCCTTTGTCCCTTCCCCCAGGCCTTCCTTCTTATCCAAATGGATTAATAAAGATAACAGAGAACTTCTTCATGGATAATCAATCTGCCAATGAGCATAAAAGGTACTTGGATCAATGCTAGTTTTAAAAATGCCATTAATTATCCAATTAACAGACAGGGAGACTTTTTTTTTTTGATTGTCTTTAAGCAACCTATCTATAAATTCTTTTTCATAACATTAATAGTATGGAGATACTAAGCCGTCATCTCCTTGACACCAAATAGTGAGAAACAATCTTTTAAAAAGCACTCAAAAATAAGACTCTACTCAGATAGAATATCTAATACAAGTAATTCTAGAACATGTGGTCTTAGTCTGAAATTACATGACACTGTGGTTGAGGGAGAAAACCCACCCAGCCTCTGATGAAGAGTGGCTGTAAGACTGGCGGGGGCTTCTGTGTGGAAGACAACTTCTGGTGGAAAACAATTCCTCAGAAGTAAACACGATCTGCGAAAAAGTCTTGTGTTCTCTAAACTATTGGCAAAGTGAGCAGTCATCAGGGAAAAAAAAAAAAGTAAATGGATTGTGTTGGTATCTATTTTGTATATCCTAAGGAACTTAGCACTGGACATGTTGTGTATTTTAGTGTATGAATTTAGGCAGTGTGTAAATTCAATTCAATTTGATTCAAGAAGGTATTATATTGGTAGCTTCTAAGGCACAAAGCAGCCTTAGTGCTGCTGGTCTGTTAATTCTAATAGCTTGGTTTCGGGCATTTGTATAATATTTTAGAAATGGAATACAAATACCTGCTAGAATTCTAAGCATTTTCCAGAGCTGTAAGTAAAGATATTCCTCCAGATAGTATCTTTCCTTATTAAGGCTTATATATTTTTGGGGTGGTTAAAAATCTTTCCCTTTTGGGGCGCCTGGGTGGCTCAGCCGGTTAAGCATCTGCCTTCTGCTCAGGTCACAGTCTTGGGCTCCTGGGATCGAACCTGCGTCAGGCTCCTTGCTTAGTGGGAAGTCTGCGTCTCCCTCTTCCTCTGCCCCTCCCCTCCTCTCGCACACACTCTCTCTTTCTCTCTCTCTCTCTCAGATGAATAAATAAAATCTTTAAAAAAAACAACAAAAAAAAACTATTCCTTTTGAGAGAAGCCTGCTAGTAGGATATTTATTGTGATGGAAAGAGGAAAAGAACATTGACTCTAAGGTTCTAAAAGAATTCTCTCTTGGGGCACTGACTGGGGTGGCTTAGTCAGTTGAGCATCTGACTCTTGATCTCTGCTCAGGTCTCAGGGTCCTGGGATCGAGCCTTGCATCTTGCGCCAAACTGGGTGTGAAGCCTGCTTGGGATTCTCTCTTTCCCTTTCCCTTTGCCCCTCCACCATGTGTGCACCCTCTCTCTAAATAAAAAACAAAAGAATTATCTTTAGAACCTTGATTTGGAAAGAACTTTAAGAATTCACGATGTTTTGGGGCACCTGGGTGGCTCAGTGGGTTAAAGCCTCTGCCTCTGGCTCGGGTCATGATCCCAGGGTCCTGGGATCAAACCCTGCATTGGGCTCTCTGCTCAGCGGGGAGCTGCTTCCCCCCTTTTTCTCTGCCTGCCTCTCTGCCTTCTTGTGATCTCTGTCTATCAAATAAATAAATAAAATCTTAAAAAAAAAAAAAAAAGAAGTCATAACGTTTTAATGCCTATACTGGGAGAGCCGCTCCTAAACTATTGAATACAGAAGTTGTCCTGTATTCGGGATTTCTCACTTACTAGAAGCTTGAATAATTTAGTGTGGACTAAGTAGGTGTTTTGGTCAGAGCCTCAAGCTCTTTTTGAAATGGATTTTTCTATCTGATTGTAAATATACATGTTTATGGTAAAAAATATTAAACAATACAGAGATGTATGATGTAGGATGTTTAAATCCCACATAGTTCTACCCTTGCAAAGGTAACTTGGACCGCCTCTTGGGCATCATTTCAACATTTTTCCTGTGTGTACACAAATCTTCCCCCCAAAGCTGTATGTACGATACGATTCCACGTGTTTTATTCACTTAGTTTTATTCACTTAGTTGTAGGTCATAGACATCTTTTCATATCTGTACATACAGATCTACTTAATTTAAAAAAAATGACTAAATAGGGGCGCCTGGGTGGCTCGGTGGGTTAAGCCTCTGCCTTCAGCTCAGGTCATGATCTCAGGGTCCTGGGATGGAGCCCCACATCGAGCTCTCTGCTTGGCAGGGGGCCTGCTTCCCCCTCCCCCTCTACCTGCCTCTCTGCCTACTTGTGATCTCTCTCTGTCAAATAAATAAATAAATAAAATCTTAAAACTTTTAAAAAAGTGACTGAATAGTATTCTGTTGTGTATAATACTGTATATTAGAGTTTAACCCAGGGATTGGCAAGCTGTGGCCTGATGGCTGAATTCTGCCCCCTCTCCATCCATTCATGTTTTATTGGAACACGGCCCTACTCATTTGTTCATGTATTATTGTCTGTGCCTGCTTTTGTGCTGTAGGGGCAGAGCTGAGTAGTTAGAACAGAGACCGCATAGCCTGGGAAGCTGAAAATATTTACTGTATGGCCCTCTACAGAGAAAGTGTGCCAACTTTTGATTTAACCAATCACCTGTTACTTGGATGTATACCTTGTTTGTAATTTTGTGTCCTAAAAATAATGCTGTCATAAATGTATTTGTAAACCCATCTGTGTATTCACTCACTATTTCCTTAGGATAAATTCTAAGAAGTAGGACTGCTGAGTAGTGCCTGCCTTACATTTTATAGACCGTTAGGGTTCTAGTTAATAAATTCCTATTATAAATAGTAACCTGTCACAACCAACTCTTCATGGCTTAGAGTTTAGAATCAGGAAGCCCTGAACTTACATTTTGGCCTGTGTGACTGTAGGATTGAATCAATCCTACTTAACTTCACCAACGTTATCAGATGTTGTACAGTTAAATGTTAGCTCAGCAGGTCCAGGCTTCTAAAGTTCCACACGTGCCAATGAAAGGCCTGCCTTCAGAAGGCTTGGCCCGTAATGGGCTCTGGCAGATGACTTCTGAGTTCCTGGACTGTGCCACCTGAGAAGAGTCTTTTTGTATTTTGGTGCTTTGGGCCGCACTGCAACAGTTTGACCTGTTCATGCCAGCAATGTGCATGGGGTGTACGACAGTGCAGGGCCACACTGACCTCAGCAGGCCTGGAGACTAAGTAGTGTAGGTCAGTCACACAGGTGCCGCAGGCCCATGGGACTCACTCTCATCAGAACGGTGGACACCAAGTGCTCGTGGGTGAGCTTCCTTGGGTGACCCGCCAGCTGTGTTGTTGGGACATGTCGCTTCTGGCGGAAGGAAGCACTGTCCACAGCTGGAGCAGGAGAGTCTCCTGCTTCCTCCCGGATTCTGCTATCTGCACCTTTTTCTCTGGCTGATCTTCATCTGTATCCTTTGGTTGTGATGACCCATAATGGTGAGTAGAGCAGTTTCTTGGGGATGTGTGTTCTAGCAAATCTTCAAATCTATGGGTGGTCTTGGGGACTCCGGACTCAGATATATATGGTGTGTAGCTCAAGTGTGAAATGAGAAGGCTAGAGAGTGAGGCTTAAACCCAAGACAGAACCTGCAGAGGAAGCACCATCCACCAGACTTCCTGTCAGGCAAGGATGTAGAAGTAATGCGGCTCTAATTTGTCTGGTCTGTGGCAACCCATGTCTGAGTCAAAGTTCCAGAGAATTCTAGCTTTGGGCACACGCTATCTGCCATGCCTTTCAGTGCCGGAGGTGACAGGAGGGTCTGAGCACGGCAGTATCCAGCACCCTTGGCTGTTTTTGTGGGAAAATGGTGCACACATCTCAGTCAGCAGATGTTTATTATCGATTATTTACTGCTGTTCTAGGCACTTGTTTGAAACCAAAGAAGCATCCTTGCCCTCAGGGTTCTTACGTTCTGCTAAAGGGAATTTCTTCAAAAGGGAATTGATGTGCTATTAGGAAGGAGTGATGGATGCTGGGTAACCAAAAAAAAATAACAACTGTATACTTCAGTGTTAAAGTTACTCAGTTGTCTCATCTGCAAAATGGGGATTATAATGACCATCTTAACAGGCTACTGCATGGGTTATATGAGATAATCTTTCATTCTCAGTCTACAGAAAACACCCAGTAAATGATGTTTATTGTTTGTGGCTAAGAGTAGGAGCTCTAAATTCTGAAGTCAAACCAAGTACTTATTAGCATTGATTTTACATTATTTAACTTCTCTGAGGAGGAACCTATGTAGTCACATGGGGCCTTGTGCCTGGTTGAACGCTCTCCTGCCATGGCCTTAAAATGTCTAATGATTTTGGACAAGGGCCCTGTGTTTTCTTTTTGCAGTGGACCCTACCATTTATCCAGCTGGTTCTGTCTCTGAGCTTCAGTGTCCTCCTGTAAAATGGAGATGATAATATATACCACATTTGCTATAGTTCAACCATCTCATTTTAAAAAAAAGATTTTATTTTTTACACATTCAATTTATTTTGAGAGAGAGAGCATTGTGCATACAGGAGGAGGGGTAGAGGGAGAAAGAAAGAGAAAATGTCAAACAGACTCCCCACCAAGCATGGAGCCTGAGGTGGAACTCGAACTCAGGACCCTGAGATCATGACCTAAGCTGAACAAGAGCTGGCCTGGTCACCTAGCTGACTAAGCCACCCACGCACCTCAAGATTTTATTTTTAAGCGATCTCTACACTCAACATGGGGCTCCAACTCACAACCCCGAGATCAAGAATCCCATACTCCACTGACTGAGCTGGCCAGGCGACCATGAACAGTCTCATTTTTAACTCTTAGTTTAAAAGTTTTTCTTCTTTTCCATTTGTCTCTTTTCTGATATATCACGCTGAGTGCATATGGGTCTGTTTCATTTATTTTCTAGAGAGAAAGCAAACTTCATTTCTTGTAGAAAGATGAAATGTTAGTTAAGTTCATGCATAGTACTGTGCCTTGCCACGAAGAATCATACACTGAATGTTTCAGCATCTTTCACAGACTACTCCATGTTTTTATATGGGGAAATTGTTGCATTTAAAACTGAAGATATAACAGAATGTGGAACAATTCATAAACTTGTATAATAGGAATATAACTGGCCCTTGAAGATGGGTGCTTTGATGTAGAGTATGGTATGAAAGCCAACTTCAGTACTGTTACATGCCCTCTTAGAACTAATTCTTGCAATTTAGGTTCCCGCCATCTAGGGCAGAGAGAAATAAAGAACCATGTCCCATGATTCTAGAGAAAATAAATTTGAATGAAAAACTGAAAAGGAATAACCCATATCTGAGTGTCTCAAGCACAGAGCATAGTTGTCTTTTCAAATAGAGTACTTGTGTTTAATTTTAACCCATCAGCAGGTAGGAAGAGAAATGGAGAAAAGTGGAAATAGCTTTACAGATCAATGGAGACCTATTGAGGTAATAGGAGAACAGACGTAAGTAAGCATATATTCAAATCCTAGCAATTTAAAAATTTTTGTGTTTGGATTTCTGCCTTCAACACTGGAAAATTAAGTGTTGGGTGTGAACTCTTATACCATTTGGAGTCCCAGCCAAATTTCCGTAGGAGCTCTGATGCATCTAAACATGCCAGTAAGGGATGTGTGTGTGTGTGTGTGTGTGTGTGTGTGTGTATGTGTATGTGTGGGGGGGTGTTGGTGGGGGAAGGTGGAAGGACTTATCACTGCCTCACGGTAAGGCAAAGGCATACTTCAGGTTTGCTTCCCTTGGTGGCTATATGAAGGCCTATATGCAAATGCACAGGGTCTTTCAATTTGGCAAACAGGGTCTGTGTAAATTCAGAGAGAAGCGGCATTCAAGACTTAGAAAAAAAAATGTTTAAAAACTAAGTTAAAAAAATATCCATGGAAGCATAGTTTATAAAAAGTAAAAACATCTGAGTTGAGTTAAAAAAGGAAATTACTATAATTCATTAAATTAAAAAAATGTTCCTCCTTACTTCCTGACCATGTGACTGGAAATGAGAGAAGAGAAGGAAGAATGAGTAGAGCCACATAAGATGGCTCTGTGCTATGGGGAGTGGGGGGTGGGGAGCTATGAAGATGGCGGGCCCTTCTTCAGTGAGGAGCTTTTAATTCTGCAATTCATAAAATATCTGCTTTATTTTGCACCAAATTTAAGCTTACAATGTTACCCCCACTTGAACTTTAACAAAGAAGAGGAAAACGAGCAGTTAGCCCTGGATCCAGGGGTGGGAGTGTGAGAAGAGCATGTGGCTTTAAAATTCATTGTTCATTAGTTCATGTTTGTAGGCTGAAAGCTCCTCGTATAGCTCAAAGGTCAACGGGTAATAATGCTCTTTTTTACCATGATTATTATAAATATTACCTTTTGCCACTTTGACAGAGCCACTTTGAAAAATTACTTTGGAAAATAGTTTTTCTTCAGTGCTCACCACCACCGTGTTCTGGCCAGAGTGGCAAAAGGGAGTTAATGGCAGTGAATCAGGATGTGAAGCAGGAGGATACGGAACCCGATGGGGCACAGGCCACACACACACTATGTGTCAGGGAAGGGGGGAAGTGCAGAGTAAGACAGTCTCAACAGTTTCATTTCCTGCAGTGGGAAGGTGATTGGATTTCAATTTGGAAGGTTTAGGGTTGCATCTGGGATTCGGTAGAGCTGCATATGGAATGTTGAGTGACAAATCCTTTTTATGTGTTATGCACAGTATACATGTGTGAGATTTTTCAAAGGCCCTAGAGAAAACATAACTTGAATCCCTGCCATGGAGTTAGTCGGAGTGTTAGGAAGAAATCCGTCTGGGTTCTGTGGCATACATGGGGATTTAAGCGGGAAGAATAGTTTTGATCTCAGACTTTTGTATTTTTTATTAAGGTCAAGAGAAGGATGAAGGGTGTTGCGAGTGAGAGGCCTTGGGAAAAAGCTTCTTGACAATGATCCTGGAGAAAAATGTGCTAAATTCCTTATAAATGGCAGAGATTTTTGGAAAATCACAAGTATGAGGACAAAATTGGAAAATGGAATACCTCCTACAATATGGAGCATGGAGAACTTTCAAGAGAGCTTTTATATTTTAAAAATGAAATATTTAAATGAAATATTGCTGATTAAAATGTAACTTTTGCTATAATGTAATTAAACAAATGGGTTGCTGCCCGGCTAACTTGGAGGTGTATTTCACTCCAGGCATTTGTGAAGCTCTAGCTATGCTAGAATTTTTCCTACTTGGTTTTGCCGTTGGATGAACGGAGATCTCTTATACTCAATGTTTCAAAGTTGACGGTGTCACCCAAGTACGAACTAAGACATACCATCATAGTTGTCTGATTTATAGAGTGTCACATATAGGGACAATTCCAGACATAGAGGGGATTTAGGTGTGTGAAAGACACTCAATAACATTTATAATCAAAATGAAAACCTTTCAACCATCTCCTCCTTCTGTTTCTCCCTGATTGATACTGTCTAATACTCAGCCTTTTCTTCTTATCTTGTCCCTATCCTCAATAGTCTGGGTAATATTTTGGCTTTTGAAGAAGAAAGGTGCAGAGCATTCCAAGCAGATTAAAAGCACCAGCAATGGCACATTGACATGAGGGTATGTCTGCGGCTGTGATGTGATGTTTTAATGGGGCTACTGGGTGGGAGGTAAGGTTAGAAATAGAACATTGTTAGATGGAACCAAGAGGTAGATTGAGGTCAGATTGTAAGGGCCATTCGAGGTCTGTGATCTGTGTTTCGGAAAAGGGAGTTGGTGGCAATGTGGACACTGCATTAAAGAGAATGAAGTATAATAAGGTCAGAAAACCAGTTATGTTGTTGCCTGATAAAAGAAGACGAGGCAAACTCTGGCTGTGTCAGTAGGAAGGGTCAAGGGATGAGAAAGTTGTTTCCTGGGTAGAGTTGAAAGGATTTGGTACAAGACGGGTGAGATGGCGGAGGAGAAAGGATGACCTGAACTCGGGTGGCTGGAATATGGCCCTGTGGTTCATCACTGATGTGATGGGAGCAGGGCTGTGCTGGGGGCGGAGGAGCCTCAGGAGGGGTGAATCCATTTCTCAGGGCTGCCGTAACACCACACTTGGTGGCTTAACCAGTAGAAACCTACGTCTCACAGTTCTGATCAAGATGTCACAGGGTGGGTTCCTTCTGAAGGCCTATTCCAGGCCTCTCTCTTAGTGTTTGGAAGTTCCCTGGCTCATGGCAGCATATGTTCACATGGTGTTGTCTTTTTGTTTCTGTGTCCAAATTTCTCCTTTTTATAGAGATACCAGTGACATTGGATTAGGGGCTCACTCTACTCCAGTATTACCTCATCTAACTAATTATATTCTGCAATGACCTTATTTCCAAATAACATTATATTCTGAGGTACTGGGGGTTAGGACTAAATCATATGGGGGCACCTGGGTGGCTCAGTGGGTTAAAGCCTCTGCCTTCGGCTCAGGTCCTGGAATAGAGCCCTGCATCGGGCTCTCTGCTCAGCAGGGAGCCTATTTCCCTCTCTCTCTCTCTCTCTCTGCCTGCCTCTCTGCCTACTTGTGATCTCTGTCAAATAAATAAAAAAATCTTTTTTTTTTTTTTAAAAAAGGACTAATTCATGTGAATTTCAGGGAGACACAATTCAACTCAAAACAATGGGGTAAGTCACTCGGTAATGACTGGCTTTAGATGTGTTGAATTTTAGGTTCCTGTGGGCCCCGTGTCAACAGGCTGATGATGAGGAGGATATGAGCTGGATGCATCGATCTGGTCATCATCTACAAACGGGAATACTCACGTACTGAAGAATTTTGTGTGGAGTACTTTCTGTACTCTGTTGAGAATTTTCCAACGGATTGGAGGCAGGCATTTGCCTGGAGAAGAAGGGAAGGAGGAAGGACATAAATTCATTGAGTATGTCTTTAAGAATGAGGCTTTCTTCACAGACCTGTACCCCTGGGGATAAAAATATATGTTTATAAAAAATAAAAAATTATATTAAAAAGAATGAAGCTTTCTGCTCAGTGCTTAGATATCTGATCTCACTGAATCCTCAGCAGACCCAATGAGGGAAGTTTGAGTGGCATCTGAAGCCTGTGGTCACACAGCAGGAGGATGGTTTAAAAAAAAAAAAAAGAAATTTTAACCCAGACTTATTTGATTTCACTAAAAGTCGTTGCCTCTGCCAGGGGAGAGTATAGAGGACAAGGACAGGCCTTGGGAGAATATGGAAGAATTTTCATGGTTAAAGGGCTGGCAGTGGGAGCCAGTGAAGGGGAGGAGAGAAATGATAACGAGTCAAGAAAGCCACTGGAAATCCAAAATAGAGTTTCAAGGAGCAGAGGGGAGAACCACAGTATTAACTATTTGAGACAGGCTAAGGACCTAGAAGTGTCTCTTTGGTTTAGTGCCCTCTCTGCTCTTTGAACGTCCATTTGATTAAGAAGTGAAATTATAACAAATTTTTGTCCACAGTGATTACAGGCAACAGATTCACTGTAAAATAAAAAAGAGAATTACTGTCAATTTTATTCCAAGTTCACCACAGTCAATGTGCTGTTGGGGGAGAAACATCAATTCTGACAAATTGCTCTATTCACATACATACTATCTCTGTGTATATACATTATCTAGTGATGGCTTTGGAGGCAACTTTAATTCTTAAATTCTGAGCATTGGGGCCTGACACCAAGGTTGCGGTATACGCTTGAGTGTATATGTGTGTTTCGGCTGCTTAGAAATATTTTAATTTGTTCGAGCACCGTATGCAAGCTAGCGGAGAAACCTAATGAGGAGATTTTAAAGTGTAAGTTAAGGCATTTTAGGACATGCAAGGCTATTAAGGTGATAAATAAGCACCTACTGGCTTGTTGCCCATACCTGCTTTATATTCACTTCAAAGAAGAAAATTTTCATTAAAAACAAAGCAGTTAAAATGTCAAGGTGCCCATTCTCTTTTTCAGACTCTCCTTTTTACATTACAAAATAAGTGGATGGAGCGAAGCATCAACTGCTGCTAAATAAAGGCTTTTCTTGGCATTCCTTGGAGAAATCAAATCCAAGACCAGTGGTAAAGGGTGATTTACTATATCCACTACACAAACTATTTCTTCTAATTATCAGCATGAATGTAATTACTTACAAGCATCTCAGGCTCCTCTGATCATGTCCCTTAGAGCATTTCATCTTTAATGATTTTCCCTGATAGAAAGCCAGTTGGAAGATTTGTTGCATAACATTGCTCAACCAGAAAGAAAAATACGTACTTCTCAGAAGAAAGATCTGTGTGCTTTCTTCTCAATGGCACTTATATTCTGCCAGAATTTGATTAGGAGCTATCTTGGCACAAAGATCACTAATGACCGAGTCAAATAACTTATATAGATTAAACAATTTCTTGGAAAAAATACAATATACTATGACATTCCTTTTCCAAGAATATTGAAGTTCAAAATTGTAACCACTTATGGTGAATTGTTAAATCCTCTAACTTCTGAGGACAGAGAGTATGAGAGGGAACGGGTCCTGAGGGAGTTTGTAGATTCTTAGGTGAGAAAAGTTTAAGGGAAGACATTGCTTGCCTGGAGGGGAGACAAAAATGTAAACTCATATAACAAATTAAGATTTTTAGAAGCTGTCAGGGACAACACACAGCCCCCCGCACCCCCCCTCCTTCAAGGAAGGAACGAACTACCCAGATAAATTACCATCCCCATGCTTAGTAACTTGTCCCCTGTCACATTCTGTTAATGTTGCAACCCATAGTCAGGCCTCAAATTCCCTCCCAGTGTTTCATTTTGTTTTGTTTTGTTTTTAACCATCATCACTTCTTTCTCTAGGATTGATAAGAACATTTATAAAAGCCTTCATTGGGGCACATGGGTGGCTCAGTCATTAAGTGTCTGCCTTCGGCTCAGGATATGATCCCAGGGTCCTGGGGTTGAGCCCCACATTGAGC
The DNA here is from genome assembly GCF_022355385.1 of Mustela nigripes. Lineage (NCBI taxonomy): Eukaryota > Metazoa > Chordata > Mammalia > Carnivora > Mustelidae > Mustela > Mustela nigripes. Next base: position 84,307,477 of record NC_081569.1, read on the forward strand.
CAGCATGGGGCTCCCTGCTCAGCGAGCCTGGTGCTCCCCCTCCCACTCCCCTTGCTTGCGTTCCTATTCTCGCTGTCTCTCGGTCAAATAAATAAAATCTTCAAAGCCTTCATTTGTCCAACACAGTTGAAAACCGTGTTTCAAATATTAGGTTTCCAGATAACTAAAGTTTGTCCCTAAAGCATCCCTTGGAAGTTTTTAGTGCAACTGGTCATCTATCTAGAAGATGATGCCAAGCACAATTCAGCTTTTCCTTGAGGAATTAGTATCATTAGGAGCATTAATGATGCTACCTTGATAGAGTGGAGGCCACAGGCGTAGCTGAGGTGGGAGGACCACTGCTGGCTGGTGGTGAGGCGTGGCTTCTGCTGTCCTTTCTGTCACCATCTCACCACCTTGAGCCCCTCCAGGGCTGCTTGCCAACAGGCTTTCCCGGGCGGCTGGTGCTCCCTCTTGCTGCAGGTGACCAAAAGCCTCTCCTGCAGAATAAAACACAGGATTCTGTGATCACTGTGCAGCCAAAGACTTTAGTTTTCTCTTTGCTTGAAAACTGAGTCCACTAAAGTAAAATACGATTCATTATTTCTATAACCTCGTGGTTTCCTTGAGATGTTATCTGGTGACTTAAGAAAATTAATTTGACCTTTTCGCCACAGACCATCTGAGAAGAAGGATTTAAATGTTGAAAACAAGGGCTTAACAAAGTCCATTATTTCCCGAAGAAATTTCCAATGGCTGGCTCAGTATTTCTCCTGCCTCTAGATTGTCGCCTGATGCTGGGGGATGTTTTGGGCGTAGCCAGTGTTTCTTAAGCTTTTGCATACATCAGATTCATCTGGAAGTCTTTTTAAATGACAGGTTACTGCCACACCCTTCCCCATCCCCCCCTCCCCTGCCAGTAGAATTTCAGATTTAATGGATCTGAGGGGAGCCCTGAGATGTCACAATTATAACAAGTTATGGGGGTGCTGCAGGAGATGCTTTTGCTGGTGGTCTAGGGACCACACTTTAAGAGCCACAAAGGAAATCCATCATTCTCCATTATTCTCCAGAAAGAAGGGGAGAACCAAGAGGAACTGAGACTGTGGCTTATAGGCACCTGCTGCCGGAAGACATTGTCCAGAGCGTTCGTGGAGTCTGCTGTTTGGGACTCTGATCAATGGCTTCTCATATCAGCGAACAGAGTCATCTCCTAACCTTTGATTTGGGAGTATTGAAAACCTATATTTTGCTGGTGTCTTTGATAGCAAATGGGCTTTATTCTTGCTTTGCTCTTCCAGAACATTTATTATTTAAATGGATTTTTTGCATATGCATCTCTGGGATTTTTTAGTAATTTTCAAAACTAAAACATGATAAACTCCTGACATTCACAGTCACAGAGAACTTGGGTACTCACCTCACAGAGCTCCTTTTAACTCCAGCTGTGTTGCTTTAGATTGGACTTCCTTCCTTCCTTGTGTGTGTGTGTTCATGTGTTCACAAACACATACACACATTCTACGTAGGAGCTTAAGATACTGCCTAATAAACTTGTCCTCAGGAACTTCCACATCCCCCAGTATTGACCCTACCAACCCCTTGACCTCAGTACATCACATGAAAGCATTGCCCCCAAGCCTCTTGTCTGCCATGAGAGTTCAGGATTAAGGATAGCGGCGCTTTCTCTCAACCTCCCTACTCCCAGCCTCTACCTCCTTTGGTTTTCTCATGCTAAGCATATTCTAGGAGATTGTGTGGCATAATAGAAAGGACATGGGCTTTGGAGTTAGATGCACACAGGTTTGAATCCTTTCCAACTGTGTAACCTTGGGTCTTGGGTCTTTCCGTCTGTTGTATGGGGATAATACCTACATTACAGTGTTGTTGAGAGGGCTAAGATGCTATTGTAACACAACTAGCAAGTAGTGTGTAATTAGCGAATGAGAATTCACCACTCCGCAGACATTCAGCCTCTTACAAGGCTTGTCACACCTTGGATCTTACCTGTCATTGAGATTTACTCTGCCCCAGGGGCCTCAGATCTGGAGTTCTTCCATAGAGCCACCTCCTGCCACAGCTCGGGATGCAGGAGGGCGCGGGGATGCTGGGATTCCAGCAATGGCGGGGGGGGGGGGGGGGGGAGGAGGATGGCAGAGACCCCAGTCTCAGAGCTGGTCCTTCTGGCTCACGGCTAGTACACCTCACACCATGGTAAGATTAAGGAATTAGACAATCTTGAAAGCCCCTCCAGCCCCAGTTCTCTGGAATTGTAGTCTTCTTTTCTTCTGTGACCCTGACTCGCAGCTGAGTCTCTTTGTTGTCATCACCACGACCTCGGATTCCTCTCTATTTTCCAGCCCACCAGCTCTCAGCCAACACGCTTGCTTTCTGTCACACTTTGGCTTCAGTCTTACCTCCTCTAGTGTTCTCCTGTAACTCCTCTGTCCTAGCCAAGCCTGAATCACCCACTGTTTCCTAGGGTTTTTTTTTTTTTCTTCTTTTTCCATAGCATGCTTTTCTTTTTAATCTGATATGTTATTTATTTATTTCATATTTTGTCTGTCTCCTGTACTAGAATACAAACTCCTTGAAAGCAGAAACTTAGGTTCATTGCCTTTCCCCATGCCTAGACTAGGGACTGGTTATAGAAGGCACATGATAAATTTTTGCTGAGTGAAATCTCTGCCTTCCCCTCATGCTTCCACATGTATAGGCTCCTTACCTTCACCCCAGTTTCTGATGGAATATGACAAGGGCGGGATGTCAATCAGAAACTTGACAGCATAGTCCTCAGGACGACGTTTTGATCTTGATGGGGAACCTGGCTGGCACCGTGCCCCTCCTTTGGCAGTGAGCTGCCTGCCCACCAGAGTATACTGTGTGGCTGACGGTGCGGGTCTGTGTGCGTTCCTCCCTGATAGTGGGTGCTGAACCGCTGGGCACCTTCCCGGGGCTCTGTCCCACCAAGACAGTGTCTCTGTTTCCTCCCTGTCAGGGCTGTTGCTGAGATGCCTCAGGCCCTAACGTTCCCCCATTAGAACGACATTAAAGTGAGTTCTCTTCGGGGCAGACCAGCTCGCCCCAGTGGTGGAAAGCTAGGGAGGTGGAGGTTAGAAGGCAAGGGTGGTCCTTTCAACTGCATGTAAGACACTTGATTTCAGACAAATCAGTTACTTCAGAAATACTTCTTAAGACACTGTCATTCACAGATGGAGTTTACGAAGAAATCTGAAGATAGTTTCTGTTTCCTAAAAGGTTCCAGTCTAGTTGGAAAGAAAAGACACCCCTGAAACCTTTCGTTTTGTCTCTGAAACATTTCTCAAACGTGCTTCCTTCTTCCCATCTCCACAGTCCACACACAGCTGGTACTCTCCGTCATGCTCTGTGCCCAAGTTCTAGTTGCCCCTCTTGCCTGGACTACCGCAGCTTCCTATCTGGTTCCACCATTTCCGGTCTTGCCACTTCTGATTTATTTTCTCCTGTGAGAATCCAAATTTCAAAACTCAAAGCAGATCAGAGTGCTGTCCTCCTTAGACCTTCTTGCTGGACATTGGATTCAACTGGACACCTTACCTTGACTTATTGGAGCTGCTTGCTCTTCCCTGCCCACCTCTCCTTTCTCATGTTTTGATGTTGTCCCCTTATCGCCGTGAGGCAGCCACAATAGACTCTGTCTGATCCCTCAAACCTGGGATGTCTTTCTCACTCCAGGACCTGTGTACATGCCCTCAGTACCCCCTGTCCATGAGGCCCTGGTCTTCACAGGGCTGCCTCTCTTCTTCCCTGCAGACTCAGCTAAAAGAGAGGTCTCTGCTATCTCTAAGAGTCTTCTCTGATACAGTCTTCCTGGTCATTCCACTGTGGGGCATCACAGATTTCCTTCATAGACCTTGTCACAGATTGCACTGGTCACTTTCTTATTTGTCTGTCTCCATCACTGGACTGTTTAAGCCCCCTGAAGTCAGGCTCCAGGCCCTGTTCATCGTTCTGCTCTTGCAACCTCAATACCTGTCCAGCAGAGTGCCTGGCATGTAGCAAGCCGTCAATAAATATCTTAACACTAAATAAATAATGGCAGGGCGCCTAGCTGGCTCAAGTGGTAGGGCGTGTGACTCTTGATCTCGGGGCTGTGAGTCTGAGCCCCAGGTCAGGGGTAGAGTTTACTTAAAATCAACAAACAAAACAACAAATAATGGCTACCAGCTGGGCATGATGTTCTGTAGGATGATACTATCTCTCTGTATAAGTTGGCAGATCACTGAGAGATTTTATTAATTGTATTTGTGATAACTGCCCTGTGCTGATTGTTTTTAGAATACTTTTATATAATTAAGACCATTTAAAAAACAATTAGCTACTTTAAAATGACACAGAATCCCAAAATCAGTTTAAGTGGTATTTTCTTTCAGATCTATTTGGATTTGTCAAGACAGCTGGTATTTACCAAAAACTCGGGTTCGTAAAGGGTGCGCCTGCTTCATTTAAAATCGGTATTGAAACTGTAGTCCCCTTGTCCTGAGAAGCATCCTTACCAAAGATAATTGGACATCCAGGGACATGCGACGCTTTTCCTGAGGGCCCTGCCCAGAACTACTCTGTTAGATCCCTTCTGGACAACCTGGAAGCTGAGGGTGGCTCTCTGGTAAGTTCTTCTCTGGGAAGCGTCGGATTAGAGCAGTCTTGCCAGGTGGTTACAAAAGACAGCTTTCTCTGTTGCATCAACAAACAAAAGAGGGTTATTTTGAACGTGTGCTATGGACTGCTTAATAAAATCCCTGCCTTATGTGGGCACAGGTCATTGTATGAACACACTCTACATAGGACCGAGTACTGCGTATATTTCTGAAAGAGCAGCTGCCTCATCTTTTCAGCTGACCTGATACTGAGTCACCATCCTTGCTGGATTCAATGGCCTGCTTAGTGGCATCAAACATGGGCTCGATGCCTGTTGGCAGCTCCAGCTGTCTGGGTGCCTTTCAGTTTTATCCCTTTGATTGTAGAGCAGTTTTGTGTTATTGATAAATTACAGGTATGGTACTCAGAGGGAGGAAAGGGGCAGCTTGGAGTGAATGGTGGTGCCCTTGGGTACAACGCTCACTTGGACTCATCATTAGACCATCCTATGTAGTGAAAGGTGTGTTTATGGGATTAGTTATTAATCACAAAACAGGATAGGAGTTACTTGACTGCTAATTATGATGCTGGATGAGCACATAAAAATGATCATAATAAACAATATCATTCCTGTAGGACCCTTCACACGAAATCAATCCCGCCAGACAAATAATAGTTATTTACATAACATGGAATCTTAAAAAAAAAAAAAAAAAAGTCCTAAAAAACTAGCAACCACCAAATAAGCAAAATGGAAGCTAATAAAAATTAGTACCTTAAAAAAATCACTGCAAGCTATGTTTTCTGTAATTATACCAAGCCCTAGAGTTTTAACCATGTAATAGTAATTTTTCCGTGTTTTTGCCGTTATTGTCCTTTTGATTTACTTAACTATGTCTAACTTGAACAAACAATGTTAAGTGGGGAAACAGATGCGATTAAATAGCCTGTAATTATGTTTTTAGTCAACTGCTACCATCACAGACTCCTCCTGCTACTCGGACCAGAAAAAAAGTGACCTAACTGATTTCACCAACTGCTTTGCCAGGCCCTGATGCAGAATAGATGGCCTTATTAAGCAATCAAAAAATCAGCCATTACAGAGGAATGGTAATCAGCAGTGTTTATACAGCTCACACGCTAGCCCCACAATACACAATCAGGACCATGAATTCTGCTAATTGGGTACCTTCTGCGTCCAGAGGTGCCTGCAAAGGGAAACAAAAGGGACTCGAAAATTAGTGTTTGTAGCAATTAGTTTCTGTCTAAAGGCTTAGCCCAGTTCAGGGAAACCATGATTCAAACAGGGATTATTATAGCAACTTTGGTATTTAAATGTCTTCTGCCATTATTTGAGGTAGGATTTAGCTTGGTGAAGCTAATGCAGAATCGTCCTCCTTTTTTATTTACTTAAAATGATTTTTGTTTTGAACTTCTTAAAAATCAAAACCATTAAGCCATTTGCCGCTTTGAATTTTCTGGCATTCAGTGTTTTGTTGTTGTTGTTGTTGTTGTTGTTGTTGTTTAAACCTATGATCTTGCTCAAGACCAGTTGAAAAGACTGTTAAATATATGTATTGTTGAGGAGCTCTGTTCAGGGGAATAATACAGTGGAGTTTGTCGTGCCAGTATTTTGCTCAGAATGCTCCATAGTTTTGTGGGGGAGATACAGGGTATAATTTTTGGTGGAGGGAAAACAGGACAGCAAGTGTTTTATTTATAAATGTCTGTACAAATTTCCATTCTAAGTAAGAACATTAAAATAGTCCAGGAGGAGGATGTACGTTCTCTGTGTATATTTTATCTGAGTAAACTAGCCAGGCATTTCCGAATGGGCTCCACTGAAAGCCCAATGGGTTTTATAAAATTCATTACAAAAAGCTTTTTGCCCTTTTCTTCCCTTTTAGTCTTTAGCATTTCTGATGTAATAATCAGATAGACAAATCTCTGTGCTTTGCTTCTGTCATTATAGACTCCCTGCTGTAGATGCTCAAAGGGCAAATTAACAGTAGCACAATTGGAGGGACCTCTTCACCTCCCTTGGAAAGCATCAGCTGCAGGTTCTTGCTTTCTTGAAGCTCTCTACATGGTTACAGAAGGATCGTAATGACGATGACAACCACAACAAAAGATTAAGGAGAGGAAAGGAAGAACCTTGTGATCCAGAAGACCAAAGAAATATTGGATGATTCATTTTCTGTGATTTAAAGGCTACATGAGCAAATGACAGTTTGTCTTTTAATCTTAGAGATTAAACTGTCTTTTAAAATTTATTAATAATTTTCTCTCTTTAATTACTTAAATGATGGTTAATCAATGTGCCAATAAGTATAGTAAAATTTTTATTATTAACACCAAATTTTACATTATTAAGACAGAAATTATAGAAAGAATATTGGCACTTTGGAGACAATCAGAATGATAAGTATGATAGTTTTTGAGACACTGTAACAACATTTTACTCCTGACTGATTACATTACATATTGATATTAGTGAGCATCAGTGTGTAGTGCAATCAGTCAGGGGAAAATGAGTGAAATGTGAACTAATGAGAGCTAATTGTATCATATAATAGCAAGGACACAGAATTCTATCAATTAAATTAGTTTGAGATGAAACAAATATGAATATAATAATGTTTATAATAATGAGGCAATTAGAGCTAATGAAATAAATGTTAATAAAAACTAAGATCCCTAGCCCATTCCTGCCCTTCTCCTTCTGATTCCTTCAAACTTTGGGTTGTGTTATAGTCACTGGCTTCTTTTCAGCCATTGATGCTCTGTCTGTGTTGGAGACATAGGGATGAAGAATATAACATCTTCACAATCTGCGTGTTTCTTGATCTCATACTTTCAGAAGGCTCCTATATGTGTTGGCATACCTCTTGCGAAGATACTCATCTCTAATGAATAAATCATGTCTTGTTCCGAGGAACTTTTGCTTTCATATACTGTGTTTTCTTGATCTGGGATAGAAAACTGGCACTTGTCCTAAGTGTGGATCTTTTTCTTCTCCGCATATTGGAGAGTTGATGACTCGGGTCTAGTGCTGCTCTATTGTGAAATCCAACTGGATTCTGCTTATTAGCTGCTTCCTTGGCATCCTTAAAGTCTTTGACATTCATTCCACTTAATTCCCTGATACAAAGAGTCACAACTGTGATGGCAATGCCAGTTTCTTAGCTATCTGGTTAGGAATGTACTCTCTAGGAGAAGTTATACCCATTATCTCTCAGGAGATGACTTTGGAGACCTAACTTCAGTCTGATAGATTATTGGAGTCCGTCAAAAAATTAGGACAAAAACTTGGGACCCGTATTCTGTATTGCAGTCTAGATATGAGCTTAATAGTCTATGTTGCTGAGCACCTTGTAGAGCATTGGAGATTAGTATTGGGGAAGACGGAGCAGCAGTGTATTTTGATCAGCTCGGAAACTCATCCATTTAGCCGAAAAGACTATCGTCCAAGGAGTGATGCATTTATACAAATTATGGGTTAAGAACATTGCCTGAGAAATCAAAGGGGAAAATTATAAATTTCAGAAATTTCCACTTGATTATCTATTCGGATGTTACTCTGGTTTGTGTACTGATATTTGTCCTCAGTTTAGGCTAGGGTTAGTTAGTGTTGATGAATGATATTTGACTCAAAGTAGGTGGAACTTTGCGCTGTGAAAGTTTCAGCTAACTTTCCCATTTGGCTACTGTGTTTTTGTTTTTTTGGGGTTTTTAAAATCATGTATATCATGCATGTTTTTGCTTTTGCTGTTGTATCACATTAAAAAGACATCAGAATGAGCTGTGAGTTAATGTTTCACTTGTAAAAGGTTATGGATTATGCTCAGCTGGTTTCTCAGGCTGACACGGGGTTCATGATTAGAAGAATGAAAACAAACATGAATTGAAAATGTCACTAACCTTTATTGGGCCCTGAGAATCCCAGAGCCTGCATGACAGGAGGTTTTCCTGTTTTCAACAGTATAAAGAAGATTGAAACAAAACAGCACGGATCTTGGCTATTTACATCTTTTAATGAATGCTCTTCACGTTTGGGTTCCTTTGTCTGTCTCCCAGTTTTCAAGGGTTTAGCTGTGAAAAGTGTAGATGGTATCACACACTCTTATAAACCATGAGCAGACATCTGTCTAGGATGCTTTTTCCTCCAAATTATGCTCAGTGTAAAGGGCATCTATACAGCTGTGCATGTATAAGGTAGGGAATTATCTATTCTCAGCACTCCTCAGCACTGAGTTGGAAAGTATTTTCAGATATACGATCTAAGTAAAGGGCCGTGTTTAAGTGGGTGTGTGCTGAAGGGATATTTAAGACGAGATCTCACATCTTACACGTGATGGGCCCATTAGGTCTGAATCTGATAGTGCTGTCTTTGAAACCCTTTTGTGATTGGTAAACAAATACATTCACACCACAGGTCCCAGACTTTCATCAGACTAGAGGGAGCTAAAACAGACTTCAGGAGTTGGTTTATATGATCTGTAGAGAGTTTAGAGATTAAACTGTGATCCAGGAGGTAGCACATCTGACCAGCAATAACCTGTTCAAGCTTTCAGTTTCTATTAAGATTTCCTGTCTTTGTTTCTTTACAGTGACTCGGGCTTGGTTGTGCTTGGCCTAAATGTAAATGACCTTGCAGTAAGTGAAACATTAGTCTGTTTCTTTCCCCCTTAATTTCTCCTCCTGTGTCTGCCTGATCTGGCACATCTTGTGACAAATGGTGCTACACTTTTCACTGATTTTGAAGGTAATTTGAGAAAATACTCCAAAAGATCACTAGGGAAATCTCAAAATGAAACATATCCCTTCATCTGAACTGTACCTACATAGAGAATGAGAAATTTTAGATTTTTACAAGGGCACTTACTTGTTCCTGAATTAAAAGGAATTCTGTGGACCCATGCTTGGTCCAACATTCTGCTATTTCAAGGTGTAACTCTGGTCTATATGGGTTTAATGACATTCTTTGGCAGTGTATAAGTATTTGGGAAGCACAAACCTGCACTTTTTTATTCTCACTTTATCTTATTATATACTGGCCTGTAATACAGAATTTGTTTTGCATCCTAAAATACCAGAAGATTCTTTTGGCCAGGAAGCATTTCCACTCCAAAATACGGAGCATTTACTCTTTTTATTTAAAAATATGGAGCATTTACTATTTTTATTTAAAATTATATCTAATTAATGATAATATGATAAGGCAAAACTTACACCCAAAGATTGAGCATTAAGGCCAGGTTTATTTTTAAGCGTAAAGTTAGGAAACTTACTTGGTGAAAAGAAAGTTACTATTTGTGATACTATTTTTTATGCAAAAGTGATAATTTTGTTATTTCTGTAACTTAAAAGATTTATGAATAGAGCATTCTTTTATTTCTCAACAGGGAAGTAGGTTTTTTAAACTTGAAATTATATTGCCCATCTGGAAAAAATATGTTTTTTTCCAGGTAAACCAAATTAATTAGTCTGAAGGATTAAATCCTTAGCCTGAAGGATTGGAACTGGCCTCTAGTTTTAACCTTGTGCTTGATGACTTATATGACTTTGAAAGTCACATAAACTTTCTTTTTCAAAATTCCTTTTTATTGGCTTGTTTTCCCCCTGTAGCAGTCAGAATAGTCTAGGTTATACTGCAGTAACAAATAAGTCCTGAATCTTAATAGCTTGAAATTACAAAGGTTTAATTTTCATTCACATATTCAGTAAGGATCAGTTGTGAGCTATGTTACATCATTGTTGTTATTGTCCTAATGCTAGAACCTATGTTGATGGAGTAGCCTCTGTCTGGAACATTGGCCATTGCCAAGGCAGAGGAAAAAGAGAATATGAGGAAGCACATACTAGCTGCTAACACTATTGGTCAACGCAGACCAATCTAGCCTCAAGCATCAGAGAAGTACAGTTCTACCACTTCACTGAAGGAGGAAAGACGCAGCTACCTATTAATGGTCTTAAAGCTATCATATACTCTCCTCATCCATTATCGTGCTTTTGTTTACTTATAAATGTTATCACATTATAAAGTAATATACTTTAAAAATTACTAAAATTAGAAAAAGCTCCTCACAATCCTATTACAATACCTTACAAATCAAACTGTTTTATTTGTTCAAGTTTATTTAAATGCCTTGTTAATGTGCATAATCTTTATGTAATTGTATTGATTTCTTCCTGTTTGTGTCAGTTAGACAAAGTTACAAAGGACTCTCTAAATGCTAGTGAGTGTCATTGTGGAGGTTGGTTTTAAATCTTATGTTACAATGGGTTTCTAGCTTGTCTATGGCTATAATTTCTTAGTTATGATTTTGAATAATGAAACTAGTACAAAAGAGAAGTTGGAGATAAGTGCATAAGATGATAACATATATGTGGAATATCTTGAACTACTTTACGAAGATTCCTTAGTAGGTAAAAATACTTTCATGTGTATGAGTATTGCGATAGACCAAGACAGTTTTTAAAAAGAATTTGATGTGGGCCTGTTTTCCTAAAATTTCATTCAAATTATATTTCAGTTAAATTATATTATTTTCAATATAAAACCTCTTTTTTGGTTCTTTATGTGGAATATGGAAGGGGATCACAGGGCTTGACTTACACAGACCTGTGCAAAGTCAGGATTCTGTGAGGAGGAGAGCCAATGAATGAGAGGGTACAAATATAAGAAATCTTAGTGTGTAATAAATCCAATTTAAAGCTTTAATTTTCAAAGTGTGGTCATGAAGTGTTACACACTCTGATTTTCTTTAGTATTAATGTTTGTTATTCTGCTAAAAACCTTGACTTTTGTTATGAATAAAATACTGATTTGTGATAGGTAGGATAAAGCTCATTGGGGTCTTATCAGTAACAGTGACTTTTTTTTTTTCCTTTCAACTCTTTCTGGAGAAGTTTTTGGGAATAATACTAATCTTGTGTGGGTTTGGGTGGTCCAAGCAACATTGTACCCTAAGGTTAGTGTTCTTTGGATGGAAAGGATGGAAGTCTGGTTACCATTGATTTGTACATATATCTGCCCTTTCTTAAGAAAATTTCTAAGTGCTGCATCCCCAGTGCCTAGAACAGTACCTGGTACCCACAGACATTTAATAAATATTTGTTGAATGGGTGAATATCTTAAGGTTGAAGGTAAAAACTTTCCTTGCTTCATGTGGAAACCAAGATATTTTTGTTTTAGAGTGATACTTTTGTCCAATCAATGTCCAGTGTCAGCATCCTTGGGGAGTCACTGTCCTGGACAAATTGTTGCCTAGAGAGATGTTAAAATGGAAAAATAGATCGTACCGCAATTTCCAAGGAAAATTTGTGCAGTGATAAACAGGCTTTAAAAATTTTTTTCATTGTCTACGCCCATTAGCATTAGGATGGATACAGAAATAAATAAATAAATAAATAAATAAATAAATAAATCCCAGAGAAAATAACAGATGCTATCAAGAATGTAGAGAAATTGAAACTCTTGCTCATTGTTGATAGGAATATAAAATGGCATAGCCACTGTGGAAAATGGTACAGTGATTCCCTGCAAAAGCTTAACATAGAATTACCATATGATTCATCAGTTCCACTTCTGGGCATATTCCAGAAAGAATTGAAAGTAGGGACTCGGATAATTGTACACACATTTTCATAGGAGCATTGTTTATAACAGCCAAGAGATGGAGGGAATCCAAGTATCCAGTGATGGATGAATGATGGGTAAGCTGAATGTGGTGTGTACACATAATGGAATATCATTCAGTCTTAAAAAGAAAGAAAATTTTGACTGCAACGTGGATGAACCCTGACAACATTATGCTAAGGGAAATAAGCCAGTCACCAGAGGACAAATCCTGAATGATTCTCTTATATGAGTTACTAGAACATTCCCAACGATAGAGAAAGAAAGTAGAAAGGTGAGTGCCAGGTGCTGGGAGACGTGGGAGGAGCATTATTGCTTAATGGGTACTGTGTTTCAGTTTGGGAAGATCAAGTGTGGGAGACGGATGGTGGTGACGGTTGACAGCAGTATGCATGTACTTACTGCCACTGAATTGTACGCTTAAAATTGTTAAAGGGATACATGTTATGTATATATTTTTTCATAATGTTTCTTTTCATTGTTAAGGTTGCCAGTGACCTCTGTGTGCCTAAATCCAATGATCAGTTCTTAGTTTTCACCATTGTGGACCCAGCAGTTTTGTTTGACACAGATGACATTCCCCATTTCTTAGACGTTCTTCACTGGGCTTCCAGTGAATCAGTGTCTTGGTTTTGTTGTTGTTTCTCTTTGTTCCCTGTCTCACTTGCTAGTCCCTCTCAGTTTTATTTGCTGTATCCTCATTTTACTAACACCAAATTTTGGAGTGGGGCCCCTCTCTGTGTATCTAAACTTGCTCTTTAGGTAGTCTTGTGACTTGAAATATCGTCTATATGTAGATGACCTGAATTTATATTTTCAGCCCCTGCTTTTCCCCTGACATTCAGACTTCTGTAGATATTTTTAAAATCTCCTTTTCTTTTATACCCTGTATCTAATCCACTGACAAATCCTGTTAGTATTTCTACTTTCACAATGAAGCCTGGATCTGACCGCTTGTGACCGTTTGTACCTCTGGTACTCTTGTCTAAGCCATCACTGTCCTCTCCTGGAACATTGCAGTAGTCTCTTATCTGGTCTCCCTGCTCCTACTCCTGTCTCTACTACCTTCCCCAAGTCTATTCTCTGCCTAAGATCATTGGTTCTCCTTGAAACATCTAAATCTGATCATGGCAAATCCTCTGATTCTTCTGATCTCACTTAGAGAAAACTTTAGAAATAAGCAATCTGATTCTCTTAGCAAAATATAGACATTCTTTCATCAAGTAGAGTTTTGGTTGGGTTTGCTGTGTGACTCTTTCAGCCTGTTGTAGGATGATTCTCCGAGATGGAATATAATCCAGAATTCACAGAGAATGGGTATTTGACCAATAAACGGTTTCTTTATCTCCTTGCCTTAGGTCAGGCATTTCTCTCAAGTGGCCTACTCATGTGGTGATGATAAAGCTAGTAAAAAAAAAAAAAAAATCACACCCCTCCTTCTCTTATCTTTCATTATTTTCAACCCAGTGCCAAGATTAGAATAGGAGGAGGGAGACGTTTATATCCACTTTTGACTTACTGCTGTCAAGGTAAAGAGTAAATGAATACACTTGTCTTGCTTTCTTTGCCAATGATTTTTTTTTAAGTGTTTTTTAAGTGTTCTCTCAGTAGGTCCTCGTGAGCCCTCAGTATTTTGGTTAAGACCAATTTACATCATGTTCCATCATTGACTTGCTTTTTCTTTCCAGGTTAGTAAGAGTGAGCCTGGGTCATCATGGTCTCTGTTTCTCTTGTCTTCCGAGGGTCTCATGCATTTGGGAGATGGGCTAGGGGCACCTGAACTGGGGCTGTTGAAAATGAACCTTCTTGGATTATTTTGTGGGTTGTCCCCGCAGGTGCTCTGTGCAGCATACTTTCTGGTATTTGGTTCCAGTTTATTCTAAGTGTCCCCTATAATCGGACATACATCTTATGAGTTAAAGGAAATAGTTGTTTTGGAGTATCTGGGGACAAGTCTGTTAACCACCCTCAGCCAGATGTGGTGCCTTCATAGTATGGGCAGGGAACTGAGACACTTTCAACTCCTTCTGCTAAGAATATGCCCCACATCGCCTAGTAAGTTAGTTACCTGGTTAGTGAACCGTATATTAAATCTGCATGAAGCAAAGATTGTAATTTTTCTGATACTTAATGGAGTGGCTTCAAAGCAAACCAATGGTATTTTTTTCTGCGTTTGCACTCCCATTTCAGCTATGTGACAGGAGGGCAATGTCCCTGATGTGTCCAGTTGTATTCCAGAGAGAAGCTCTTTTTCTTTGCAGGCTGTCAGCTAGACTCCGGAAAGCACGGGAAGCACTGACCTAGTTTTCCTTTGAGCTCTTGAGACCTTGGAGATGAATTTTCACGATGTGGGAGTAAAGTGTGACAGCATTTGTAGAGGGAAAAACCTGGCTGGCAGCTCTTGAATTGGCTTCTAGAAAGTTCCCAATGTCTCAGTCTGACTCACAAGCTGTCCACTACTGTTCTGAAGCTTCCAGCACCTTTAAATGGTGCTAACTATTTGAATTTTGCTTGACTCCTTCCAACCCCTTTAGGTCTCGGGAAAAAAAGAAAAGATATGATTTTATTGGTGGTGAGGGTGGTTAAGTACACACCACTGGAAAATGACGTTTTCTATTTTCTCAGCCAAGGCAAGCCATTAACGAGCGAGCTCTCTGTGTACTTTTCCCCAAATTTAACCTAGTGGGACCATGCCTGGCCCCCAACTAAAGACTTTATGTTATGCCCTGATATTCTGGGAAAAGGAGAAAATATTCCAGCAAGGAATCCAAATATGGTACATAGTTGTTTAGACTAGCCCTAGGGGTGTGCTAACTATGATTCTAAATTTAGGCATATCCTGGAATGATATGGCATGTGGTTGGTGATTTTGTAATGTTTGTGCGTTTTTATGCCCTTCCTAGCCTCCCTGGACTAAGTCTAGCTTTGTGTGCTTCCATTATTATATCAGTGACAGTTGATTCAGAGTTTTACTTTGAGTATTATAAGGAATTCCCCTTGCTTGAAAAGGCCTCTACTATCTCTATTATCTATCTGTCTATCTATTGTTTCCTTTCATTCATTCACAGATTTTAGTGAACAGCCTCCATGTACCAACTACTGAGTAATTGCTGGTTTTATAGTTGCAAATGATGTCTGCACTCATAGAGCTTATCATTTATTAGGAAAACATACAATAAACAATTGTATGTGCAATTATTTCATTCCCCTTGTAAGGAGTCCTTCCTATGTTGGTTTAGATTTCACTTTTTTTAAACAAAGTTTTTCTCTCTTGTGTTTTCAACTATTTTAATAAGACACGAATTTTCTTTTGAATTATAACTCGAAATCCTGTTCTGTTCAGGTAGGGTTTATACATTTAAGTGTAGCTTTTGATAAAGTTCAGCTAGAGACAGACTGTACTTACATGATATTGGAAATAAATATTTGAGATTTGGTGACATCATAAAACTTGACAACTACTTAGTACTTATTTCTATAAACGGAAAATACTCTTCCTTCTTAAAAAGTGTTTGTTGAGGGATTTATTTTTTCAGGTTGCTGTGCTAAGGGATGCACTATAGGGGATGCATAATTCCTATATAATAAGTGATATAAAACATGTAAAAAAGACCATAATACAAGATAATCTGTGATAAATGTCTTAAGAATGAACAAAAGAACAATGAAGAAATCAGAGGAAAGAGAGTTTTCCAGTTGATTACATGAGTGATCGAAGAAATTTTATGAAAGGGGTTATGTTCCAATTAGTTTTGAAGGATAGGTAGATTTAATTTAAAAAATCTAATTATGACAGCTCATTTTAAAAAATTTTGAACATATGTATAAAATCATAAGGAAGAAAACAAAGAGCAGAGCTGAGCCCCTCCCAGGAGGCCTGTGTGGAGGAAGGGTAACAGCACCCCTTCCCCTTTCCTCCTCTGTCCCCAGTGGTGATGGGTCAGGGATCATTGCCCTTGTCCTCCACCCCAATAGAACTGGCCGTTCTGGAATGGTTCTCTGCCTTGCTGAGTTGGGGAGTGGTGATCTGTTTTGTTGGAATATTGCCAAGCCACCAGGAATAACTGAGAAGGAAAAAGGATGACACAGCTGCAAAAAGTGCCAAGGGTTGGGTTGGGTTAGGGGTGACCTGCCTTTCTCCCATGTGGTGCAACAGAAGGATCTGAGAGTATCGGTTGGATCAAAAGGAAATCATAGAGGGACACCAGACTTGAGCTGGCTTACGGCTCCCCAGCCACTCCTGAGGACAGTTAGCTGAGCAAGGGAACCCTCGAGGCAAAAGACCATGGGTGGACCACTGAGGCGAGGCAGGACCTGACAGGGGATGCCCAGGTTAGACTTCAGACAGGTGTCCCACGTCAGGGCACAGTGCAGAGGTCTCCAGAGATCCGCGAGCACTCCCCACAAGAGAGCCGGCATTTGAATCTAGCCACAGAGGTAGAAGAACTCTGATCTGGTGAGGTTCAGTAACAGGGAGAATAGTGACGACCCACATGAGAGGGGTTCATTTCCTCTTTCCTCCTTGCCTAACACTGCAAGATAAGCATCTGGAAGAACTGGTATGAGGACGTGATGCATAGCTTCTCCCACACCCAGCTTCCAGAACCAAGTCTAGCCAGCACTAGAGAAGAAGGGACAGAGAGGGGTGGACAAATGTGTGTGGTGGAAGGAAGGTCTTAACATGGAGACAAGAATGGAGTTTTATGAAGAACAGGAGTCTTGAGAACCAGAATGAGAGTGTTTGTAATACTCAAAAGGAAGTAAGCATTGGGATATTTGGGTGACTCAGTTGGTTGGGCATCTGCCTTTGGCTCAGGTCATGATCCCTGGGTCTTGGGTTCAAGCCCCACATCAGGTTCCCTGCTCATCATGGAGTCTGCTTCTCTCTCTTTCTCTCTCTCTCTCTCCCCTTCTCCCTGCTTGTGTGTTCTCTTTCTCACTCTCTCTCTCTCAAATAAGTAATTTTAAAAAA
This sequence comes from Mustela nigripes, assembly GCF_022355385.1. Taxonomy (NCBI): domain Eukaryota; kingdom Metazoa; phylum Chordata; class Mammalia; order Carnivora; family Mustelidae; genus Mustela; species Mustela nigripes. The sequence goes on from NC_081569.1 coordinate 84,324,687, forward strand.
AGGGAGTAAGCATTTAGGGAATTGGGCAATTGGGTATAACTATCTTTGGATGAGCATACCACCCAGGGCAAAAGGGTGTGGGATGGAGGACTTCACCAAGGAATCCAGGGTGGGAGGAGCTGGGGGGAAGGATGAGGAGGGATGAGGGAGGGAAGGGGAACTGGGAAGTTGAGAGTAAATGAGATCACCTAGAGGTTGCTGGTTGTAGGGCCTGGTAGGGGCATGAGCACTAACCTTGCTGTTCTCTGTACTCTGATGTGTGTTGGAAGAACTCTAACAAAAAGTTTAAAATATTGGCCATAACTTACTTAGAAAGACCTGGCTTTTAGAATACTTTATGCTTGGATATATTCAATCCCTTTTTTTGTTCTTGTTTTATTTGCGATTTTTAAGAATCACGATTTTATCCGCTAAAATTCTTCTTTGGAGGCGTCAGTTAAGTGTCTGTGTTAAGCTTGGGTTGTGATCCCAGGGTCGTGGGATCCAGCACCACATCAGGCTCTGCACCCAGCGAGGAGTCTGCTTCTCCCTCTGCCCTTCCTCCAGCTCATGCTCTCCCTCTCTCTCTCAAATAAATAAATAAAATCCTAAAAAAAATTCTTCTTCATAGCTATCTTCACTTTTATTTTCACCTTTAATTCTTTTTTCTCTTACATTAAGAAATCTGTTACTTTTTAATATAGTAATAGAGTCCTTATTCTTGCCTTTTTACATTTCTGAGTTTATTTCCTACTCTTGATATTTCAAATATTTCCTAAATTTAAATTACTCTAAGATTTATTCTTTTTATTCTTTCTTCCCTTAACTGTCACTTTTTGTCTTTTTTTCTCAATCGTTTACATTATTGATTTCAGTCTCTATTTTATTATTCTTTTTTTTTTAAAGATTTTATTTATTTATTTGACAGGCAGAGATCACAAGTAGGCAGAGAGGCAGGCAGAGAGAGAGGAGGAAGCAGGCTCCTCACTGAGCAGAGAGCCCGATGCAGGGCTCGATCCCAGGACCCTGGGATCATGACCTGAGCCAAAGGCAGAGGCTTTAACCCTCTGGGCCACCCAGGTGCCCTCTATTTTGTTTTTCTTAATGTTTTCCTTTATAAGGTTTTTTAACTGCAAATTTTTATAATGTAAAGAATACCCATAAACAGAATTGAATGTGTGTCCTTTCACCATTCCTTCCAGAACCAAAATCCTCTGTTTCTCCCTGAGTCTTATTCTCAGGGAGAGAATTATTATTCTGAGATAATTATATTATCTAATATATAATTATAATTCTAATTATATATATCTCTATATAATTATATATCTCTATATAGAAATATATATCTATATAATTAGATAGTATATCTATATAATTATAATTATATATAATTACAATATAATATATTATATTATCTAATATATAAGAATATATATTATATAATAATAAAAACATTATTCTGAAATAATAATAATTCTTCTCAGGCTCTACCATCTCGTTTTCCATCCCCCAACTCTGCCACTCTCCCTTTAGTTTTCCAAACATTATTTAGGCTAAAAGTATTTCCTAAAAACCCTGATGATCTTATTTTAAAGATCACACATTTGATTTGCTAAATGTGAATTCTTCTATCATATGACAACTGATCTCTGCATGTTTTCTAAAATATGTAGTCCTGCCGCATCATCTCTGGCAGTTTGTGTCAGTATATAATAGTTTGCTGTGTCTTGGACTCCAATATCTGGTCTGATTCTGGCTTTTGTTTTGTTTTTTGTTTGTTTGGTTTATTTTAAAGATTTTTTTTTAGGGGTGCTTGGGTGACTCAGTTGGTTAAGCGTCTGCCTTCAGCTCAGGTCATGGTCCTGGGGTTTGGGATTGAGCCCCGCATCGGGCTCCCTGCTCAGAGGGGAGTCTGCTTCTCCCTCTCTAGCTCCCCCTTCTTGTATTTGCTCTCTCACGGTCTCTCTCTCTGTCAAGTAAATAAATAAAACTTATTTTATTTATAAAGCCACCCACCCGCTCCCTGATTCCGACTTTTGTTGAGACCAATTTTGAATATTATTGTTATTCTGACTATAGTCAGTTCTTAATTATTTGCAATAATAGAAATCTAGAAGTAAGTTTAAATATTATAATTATTATTGTATTTTGATATGTGTTTAATTTATGTGGTTACTTCTAATATTCTCTTCAAGTCATTCTAAAGAGACCTGCCTCAAGAGACTCAGAAAATTCTCTTTTGCATTTTTTCAGTTTCCTTCTTCCTTTTCTTCTTTTTTTAAAATTACGTTTCCTTCTTTCTAACTGTCTCTATCCTGAAGGAGTGGTCCTGTGTTCTTCGAAACTTTCTTTGAAACAAAGATAATTTATCTGTTTTTAAAATTTCCTTTAAGGGTTATAGAAGACAAACAAAACTAACCCAGAACTTCAACAAAACAATTAAGTATAAAACCATAGGTAAAGCAAATGAGTTTTACTTGGAACCCATCTCTACACAGAGCAAACTTAATTCTTAAAAAGTTGTTGAAGACCTATCTAGCATGGTAGACCTTTCGAAAAAATTTGAATCCATCTTCTAGAAGAAACTAAATTTGTGCACATGTGGAAAGCTTGATTTACTTATAGGACTTGGTACACTAAGAGTGGTTCAGTTTTTCAGCAATGGAGTCAGAGTAAACAAACTTTTGACAGTAGTGTAGATACAGAATTTTATTAATCTGCAGTGAGAAAAAAATATTTTTAAATATTTTCTTTATTTATTTGAGAGAGACAGAGATAGAGAATGAGTGGAAAGGAGGGGAAGAAGCAGACTCCCTGCTGAGCACGGAGCCTGAGGTAGGGCTTCATCCCAGGACCCTGGGATCATGACCTGAGCCAAAGACAGATGCTTGACTGAGCCACCCAGTCACCCCTGCAGGAAGAAAAATATAAGGGAAGGGGAGCATTCTCCCTGTAGAGCTACCTCATTTTCCTATGTTCCATCCTAACCAACAAGTTCTTTCTTTAAGGATAATATACCAAGTCCAGTTTTAATTCTTCCTGTTTCTGGCCTAGGAAATGTTTTGTCTCGATAATACCTGTTAGGTATATTTGATTCTTAGGTAATGATTTTTAGTTAATTTTCAAGAATCTTAATTATGAAAAAAAAAAAAAAAGAATCTTAATTATGACCTTGAGTATAGCCTAAAATGAAAAAATTATTACACTATGCTTTGCAATAATCTATAAAATAACATACATTATTTTATTTGGTCTGAGATGCTAAATGGGAAACTATAAAAAAATAATGAATATACAGATACATTTTTTTGCTCATTAAGATAAATGTTTTTAAACTTTCTTGATTGGGGTATTTTGCCATCTGTTTTTGACAAGTTGAGTAAAAGATCCCAGAAAGCACTTGTTGAGCATTAACAGGTAATTGTGCCCTGGGCTAATGTTCAGCTAAGACTTGATGTATAAGTTCTACCACTCCACAGTATGGTAAAGGCTCCAGCATAGTGATGACATCATTTAATGACCTCCACTGATTATTTCACCACTTAAAATCGTAAGGTAATTCACAAATAATTAATGAGTGGATGCTTTCTAATTACATAATAAGAAAAAAGTACCATTTATATTTTAGAAGTTGATGGTAAAGAGGTTTAAGATGATCAAAATTGTATTAAATTACAACTGTGATCACAACTCTACTAGCACAGACTCATTTCACATGACAAAGGATACCGGTAGCCTCCTTGGAGAGTGTTGTACTCCTACCCTAGCTAAGCAAACATTATTTGCAACTGAATTGCAATCAGCTCTAATAAAACCCTTGAAAAAATAAAAATAAAAAATAAAATTAAAACCCATTTATCTACAGTGATTTTTTTACAGTGATTTTAATTAGTGGAAAAATTATTGCAGAGCCTCACTCAAGGCCTGTACATCTGAGATGGTCAATGAAAATTTGTCAGTGGATTCGATCATGGCACCTCATCTGCTCATTGTCAAATGACCCAGGTAGTCTGAAATACAGTATTATAGGAACAACAAGTCTCATAGGAGGCAAAAAATGTTCATCTTAAGGTTCCATGTCTCTGTGGAAAACTATGATGTAGAAAGATTAACTTTTATTTTTATTTATTTTTAAAGATTTTTATTTATTTGAGAGAGAGAGAGCAAGAGAACACAGGCAAGGGGCAGGGGCAGAACAAGGGGGAGAAGCAGGCTCCCTGTTGAGCAAGGAGCCCCATGTGGGACTAAGTCCCCCGACCCTGGGATCATGACCTGAGCTGAAGGCAGAGGCTTAACTGACTGGGCCACCCAGGCACCCCAAAAGGTTAACTTTTATATATTATCTTCCCATGCTGAAGGCAACATCTTGCCCAGTGCAACTTCCTACTGCATTTCACTGAAACATAATAAAAGTCACACTGAAATGTGTGGTCACTAGCAGCACTTTTATTTTATTTTATTTTATTTTATTTTTTTACTGTGAAAAGCATTTTAAAAAGAATTTTTAAAATCATCTTTATATTTATGAAAAATGTCAGAAAGGCCAAATCACACACTCTAAGTTTTATTTTTGCACATGACTTGGGGCTTGAACTCACAACCCCAAGACCAGGTGTTACCTGCTCTTCTGACTGAGCCAGCCAGGTGCCCCACAAATTCCCCACTTGGTTTTTTTACAGGTATTATTTAACATTTTCATACTCCATCATTAATCATCTGCCTTCACATCAAAAGAGTGGATTGGGCCTTGCTAGTGGAAGGCCTCAGTGGGTGCTTATTGTCTTTACTTGTTTTTGTGTTCTCATTGTTCTCAGTGACCACCACGTGCTTGCCACTGCTTGTCACTAGCCCCTCCAGACTGAAAAGCAATCAGATCTGTTCTTGGTTCCCAAGCTTTGGTAACTGCCAGGGGTGTCTGATCAATAAACTCAGAATCTGAGATCTCAGATCTCAGAATGTGGGCATTTGGGATGCCCCATGAGCTCCCCACACCAGTGTAATGTTCCTCCCAAGCAACTCCTACTGGGCCATTTCCTATTCCTTCCAGTAAGCAAGGGGCAGTTACACAATAAACATTTTCTGTAGCAATGAAAACCAACCATAAACTTGTGTAGCCTAAGCTAGGTTTTGTTTTTTCTGGTTTTGTTTGTTTGTTTGTTTTTGCTTTGTTTTGTTTTGTTTTGTTTTGTTTTAAAGGGAACCCAGGGGCATCTGGGTGACTCAGTCCCTGAAGCATCTCACTCTTGATTTTGGCTCAGGTCATGATCTCAGGGTTGTGAGATTGAGCCCCACGTCAGGCTCCACGGTCAGCAAAGAGTCTGCTTCAGATTCTCTCTCTCTCCCTCTTCCCCTCCTCCCCACTCTCATGTGTGCTCTAAAATAAAATAAAATAAAATCTTTAAAAGGGGAAACCAGAAAGGAATTTCAAACTTGATTTTTATTAAACAGAGCAGATGTCTTTAGGCATCTACAAATCTTTCTGGGGTCTAGTGTTTCCTCCTGTTTTCAACACTCAAAAACTCTAGGGAGCTTCTCATTCTTGCACCCTTAGTAGAACTTGCTTTTTCTCATCTTGCTCTTACCTTCTTGGTCCCTCAGTAATCTTTTGCTGCTTTCCAGCTGAAACCCTCCAATAGGGATGCCTCTCTCCCACAGCAAAGTGTGTGTCCTGGGAGGATGCTTCTCTTCCTGTACCACCACGTCCCCTCCCTCCGCGACCTCAACTCTGATTCTAGGGCGAATTTGTCCAAGGAAACATTTGTACAAGGTACAAAGATAGAGGAATGTGTACAAGTTATGAGATACAGAGAGGGGAGAAAGCTGGAACTCCCTCAAATACATTATTTTTATGTCATCACTAATTGCATCTATTTAAAGCTTCAAAATGCTTTTTGTTGTTTTTGTTTTTAAATGGGTGTATTCTGTGCCAGTGGACCATACTTTCCATGTTTTCTCCTGTGACTGGTATTTAGAATGCTTGTCCTTTTGGGGGAAGCATTACAATGAATATATTTGTACTTACGGTTTTTTTTTCTTTTGTTGAATTAAATAAAATAATATATATAAGGTACCAAGCACAGTAAACAGTAGTTTTATTTCCTCGGATAAATTTCCAAGGTATTTATTATTAAAATGTATGTGCAGTTTACTGACTCTTTATTTGTAGGGTCACGTTGCTTTCCAAAAGGGTTTTACAACAGTTTTAGCCACATTTTAAAACATACATCAGTCTGAATAGTATCATTGCCTCGAGTTTGTTTTGAATACTAGCAAGAATGACCTTTGTGTTTATTTGTTCTATGAATTGTCTGTTTATAGCATTGGCCTTGATGTTTTTCTTAAAAATAGCAATGCTGCCATCACTTATATTTGTTTTATTTTCTATTAAACAAAACAGGACAGTTTTTCCTATTTGAATGTCAGCTTTACCTTTGTGACTTCTGGATTTCAAGGATAGGAAAGTTTACATTTTCCATGGATCTGACTGTCATTCTGTTCTCTATCTGCTAATTTTTCAAAGTATTATCTTTCCATATTTATGTTTCTAACCTATCAGGAGTTTATTTTCTTAAATTGCATAAAGTGAAAATCTAAATCTAAAGTCACCCCAAACCATTTGTTCTATAATTCTCACTTATTTATATATTCATGTTTAAACAGTATATATTTAATGTATTATAATACATTATGAATACATAATGTATTCATGTTTAAACTGTATAGTTAGTATATTTTCAGTCTCTCCATTCTGTTCAACTGAGCACAATGTACAAATATACACTTGTTTTAATTCTTTTTGCTTTATAGATAGCATCCATAGAAGTTGGTTATATGTCTTTCTTGCTATGATGTCCCCACTCAGACAAAGCCTGGACAGATTGTTCATGGTTAGTGGCATAAGTCAAGATTGTGTTGAATTGTTATAATAATAGAGTTGTTTGGATTTTTATTTGTAACCAGACCTTGTAATAAATGACATTTTTATGGTATATTTTATTGTCCATGCAGGTTTTCTTGTGTGAGGGGCAGTGCTCTTAAATACCGAAGTATCTCCAATCTGAAAAACTCTGTTTCTCTAGAACTCTCTAGAGAGTTCTCTAGAGAACTCTCAGGTTCTCAAGAACCAAACTTGTGGTTTGAACTATATAAAATTCCAGAAGCAACTGTGGCTTTCTGCTATTTGCCACCTAATGTCCCTTTTGTATTTTTTAAGGATTCCAGAGTGCCACTCAACCCTCTTTTGGATATTTTAGAGATAACCATGTGTGTGTTTAACCAAATTTTGCTCAGAGAAAAGATTTATATATTTCATTCCTGGTTTTAGATACTACATTTAATGGTACCATTAGTAAAAGGTAGAAGACTGAGCATATACTCTCACTCTGCTCTTTTCCAAGTTTCCACTGAAATTACAGAATAAAGAAGAACTTCCTAATTATACTGGAAAATAGGAAAGGTGACACAGTGTCTAGTGTGAATAAATGGAGGAAAATGTTCACTTCCATACACAGTAAGAGTTTAACTGCCTTAGTCATTATTTGGAAGGGGAAAATTTTGGTTGGTGGCTCAGTGGGTTAAAGCCTCTGCCTTCAGCTCAGGTCATGATCTCAGGGTCCTGGGATCCAGTCCCGCATCGGGATCTCTGCTCAGCAGGGAGCCTGCTTCCTCCTCTCTCTCTCTGCCTGCCTCTCTGCCTACGTGTGATCTCTCTCTGTCAAATAAATAAATAAAATCTTTTTTAAAAAATGTATCCTTTGAACTAGCAATTCAGTTCCTAGGAATATATATTCTAAAAATATTTAAACATGTGCCCAAAGGTGTCTTTGTTTGGATATCCAACAACCTGAATGACCATCAAAAGGAAAATCCTTAAGTAAATGCATGAATATGTACATCCATATAGATATTATTTGTAGGATTATATTTTATGAACATTATATATACACAGTAGTGTATGTGTGTATGTAAATGTATGTATGTATGTATGTTTGTAAAGGAGTGTATGTATGTATGTAAACTGTTTTGAAAACGTCTGCATGCTAAGTTCTGAATAGGGCTATAACGAGAGGGGAGAGGGACTTGGTTGAAGGGTTGTGGATAGGAAAGATGCACTTTAACTTGTTTTTGCCATGTACTTGCAGTGCTGTTTGAAAATTTTTCAAGTGAGCATCAAAAAATCGAATCATACACTCGAGGTTTCTTCTAGCTAGTTTTGTTTTTCCACGAATCTGACCTCTCTCGCATTTCTCTTTGCTTATTCTGATTATAGATGATTCAATCTTGTGATTTTCGTCAATCTTAGAATTAGTGTGACTCTAATTGTATGAGTAAATGGTTAGTATGACCCTTTTCTCTTGCTATGGTTTCTGATAGAGTGTAGACCATTAAAGACATACTATGAGTTATTTGTTCTGCATTCTCTTGAGATAAAATGTTGTGCTAGAAACTAGGTTCTGTTTTTAAATAACACAGTTGTTATTTTAATATTTAAGTGTCTGCAGTATCCTGGATGCATTATCATATGTAGAATAGACATGTTGCGCATTCATTATTTCTGCAGTACAAACTGAAAAAAACACACAGAATGGGGAACCAAAGAACGAGCAAACGTATTTTATTTATTATGATAATCCTTCTCAAGTCCTCTCTCCCGCTTTTGATCTAGGTGAAAGCAAGCTGGGAACATAATTAAACCGGTGCCGAGTGAGACAGGAGATAGGACGCACAAAAACCCCTGATCCTGGCCAACTAGATTTTGAAGTTGAAGTTAATTAAGAGCAATATACAAATAATCTCTGCAAATGGTGACATTTATAAATGCATTTTGAATATTCTGAAGCAGTTATGTAAATCACCAAGAGTAAGGCTCCAAGGGGAAATGTAAAACACGCAGGCTCACCTTTTAATACCTTTTAGTAATGTTTTCATTAGACTTAATGTTTGCCAGGGGACCGTGTATCTGGAGGTAATCTGATGACAGAAATGTTATAGCCCTGTGAGATGTAGAGCCCTCGAGGAGGGGGCTGCCAAGAACGGGACCTGTCGGTCAAGGTCAATGACAACAATAACAATAAGGAAACTGGTGACTCTCTCTGTCCTTCTGTGGGGGCTTCTGAGCCTGCTCACAATGGGAGAAGCAGAACTAACAAGTTGCAAAGGAACTGGCACTTGAAACAAGACTGAGGCCTCACTGCCCATGAAGGTTCACTCCTTAGATGGGGTTTGGGAATGGGGATGACAAAAACGATAACCGTGAAGCTGTATCATTTAAGTGACATACGACTTTCAAGGAATTTTAGTTCATGGGATTTCAATAGGACAAGTAGAGGGCACGTGGTAATTGCTGTTTATATATAGCGGGGGAAACAAATGCAAAATATTAAATGATATTTCAGTGATCATACAGCTGGCCAGTGATGGAACAGGGGATGAATTCCGGCCATTCTCCTTCTTACTTCTATAAAATATCTGCAGATTTTAGGGGAAGCAACTTTTGGCACAGCTGCTCTAGAAGCAATTCTGATAACACATGATAAAATTCGATCATGAATACTTCCTAGCTCCCCTCTCCAAACACTGGCCTCTCGGTCCTTCCACATTTTTCCTCTTTATCCTTTGTCACTGGCAGAGGCAGACTCCTTATTAAGACCTTTTCGCCATTTACAACCACATGGATGGAGCTGGAGTGTATTATGCTCGGTGAAATAAGTCAGAGAAAGACAAATACCATATGATCTCACTCACATGTGGAATTTAAGAAAGAAAACAGATGGACATCTGGGAAGGGGGGAAGAAATAAAAGGAGAGAAGGAAGCAAGCTATAAGATATTCTTAATAATAGAGAACAAACTTCATCAACAGGGTTGATGAAGGAAAGTGGGTGGATGATGGGCTAGAATGCTGATGGGTATGAAGGAGAGCACTTGTTGGGGCACCTGGGTGGCTCAGTGGGTTAAAGCCTCTGCCTTTGGCTCAGGTCATGATCCAAGGGTCCTGAGATCAAGCCCCGCATTGGGCTCTCTGCTCGACAGAGAGCCTGCTCCCTCCTCTCTCTCTGCCTGCCTCTCTGACTACTTGTGATCTCTGCATGTCAAATAAATAAATAAAATCTTAAAAAAAAAAAAAAAAAGGAGAGCACTTGTTGTTATTATGGGTGCTAGGTATTGTATGTAGGTGATGAATCACTGAATTCTCCTGACAACAATATTGTCTGTATACTAATGAAGTAAAATTTAAATTATATTTTTAAAAAAGACTTTTTAATCTTGTTCTCCTCTGTGATATTTTTTAAACATCTTTTTAAAAAACATTTGTATATATACATACATGTGTATATATGTATATATTCAGATCAGTCTAGAAATCATTAGTTCTCTTACATGCTGTCAGCTTTATCCTTGTTGAGTACTGCTTTTTTGGGCAGGGGGAGGGGAGAATTGTGCTGAGCTATTTTATGTAGTTCAGAATTGGATTTCTAGAGTCTCAGAGACTTAGGGAACTGGAAATGTGCTCTACATTTTGCCTATCAACAAAGCCTAATCAAGAATGCATTCTTTGCCAGCAACATTCAAAACAGAGATGATTCCAAGCTGTGGCTTGGAAATAAACTCCTTTTATTGCATTTCAATTTATAGTGTTCTTTGCCTTCATTTTGCACAAATATTCAGGGAATTTTCCCATTTAGAAGAACCTGATGCACAAATGAAGATATTTCAAGTAAAACCATTCATGATCTGTAAGGAAAGTATTACAAAGTGACATGTGATACTGTTCTGAGTTCCTGACAACAATAAACTTAGAATATGTTTTCACATCTACTCATGTCTCATGGGGCGATTGTTTTTGGATTCACAATAGTAATTTAATGAGACTGACTTATTAATCAGACCTCAATTTGCAGACTTGTGTTTGCAAAAAAAAAATTGCATGTGTGTTTTTCTGTATGTTTTGTGTGTCTCCGTGGTTTTGTTTTTGTTATTGTTGTTAGCTTTCCTTTGATTTTCTCCCCACAAGTAATCTCACAGGCTATGGTTAGCTGAACTGTTCAAAAATTAATTTTGTACCCTAAGGCAAATGCTAAGTTCTCAGGTTCACAGCCCCAGAACTGAGAAACAGTTAAGAGCGATATAAACAATTCTCAGAATGCTCATGAGGATGGAGCTCTTGCTCAGTTTAAACAATTCAGAATTTTGGAAACTGTTGTTTGACCTGTAGATATGCTTGTTGGAATAATGGTTCTGACTAAACACAGAAAAAAATTAAGTGGAAGATATGTTTCAACTCACAGAGCCAGAAAAAATAAAATAAATCTCAGATACTCACATTAAATTAACCCTGGATTTATCTTGCTAACGTGGCAAGTCATTATATACTTAACACCATTGAGATACACGGTTTTGATGAGCAGACCATTTCTTGAAACAATATTTTCACAGTACATGAAATATAAGAGCTTGGGATAACACCAAATTAACCGTGAGGGAGACAGTCATTGAAACGCTCATGACTTTATATGGGAGGCTGAGCAAAGTAAAGCTGAAGATTCTGATGTATAGACAGACAAGCTCCCAAGCTGTGAGCAGATGTGTTCTCAAAGTCCATTTAAAAGTTAGTAGTTTCTAATTCAGCATTTTTTCATAATAATAATAATAGTGAATTCTCAATACTGTTAGTTATGCATTAAGCAGTTTCTAGGTGCTTTATGTGATTGTTTCATTTAATTCTTTCAAAAAATTAGGTGATAATTAACCTAATATTGTAGAAGAAGGACCTGAGACAATGAGAGATTAAATTGTCTGAGGTCGCACAGCTGGATCTCAGGCGGTTTGACCTCAGCACCTGTACTTTTAACCACTTTATGTATAGAGGTGATGTTATTAATCGTGATCAGGTTCTGTTCTCATGATCTATTACTATGTAACAATTGATACCCTCACCCTTGAAGACAGCCGTATTCTACTCACAATGCTGTGGGTTAGGAATTCAGGAGGGGCTCCTCTGGGCAGCTTCCATTTGCTCCAGATGGTGTCAGCAGAGGTAGCTGGACTGAGGCTGGGAGATTCCCTTCCAATGTGGTCATTTACATGGCTGGCAATTTGGTATTGGCTCTCAGCTGGGAGCTTGACTGGGGCTATTGGTCAGGGGCCTCGGTTCTTTATCACATGGCGTTGCTTAGGCTTCCTCAAAGGACAGTGGCTGTATCGCAAGAGTGAGTGTTCCAAGAGACAGGAAGTGGAAGCTGCCAGTTCCTCATGGTCTGGGCCTGGAAGAGTAGCATAGCATGATTTCTGCTGTATTCTATTGGTCAGCATTGTGACAGAGACCCCCCAGATTCAAGGAGAATGGGTCTGCATCTCAGTGGACAGAGTGGCAAAGAATTCGCAGCCATCTTTTATCCACCTAGATTAATGTTTCTCAAATTTGTCTTTACCTTTTCTTCCTCTATCATGCTAGTTTTAATGTTAAGTCTTACTTTTTTTTTTTTAAGATTTTATTTATTTATTTGACAGACAAAGATCACAAGTAGACAGAGAGGCAGGCAGAGAGAGAGAGGGGGAAGCAGGTCCCCGCTGAGCAGAGAGCCTGATGTGGGCCTCCATCCCAGGACCCTGAGATCATGCCCTGAGCCGAAGGCAGAGGCTTAACCCACTGAGCCACCCAGGCACCCCTTACTTTTTTTTTTTAAGTATAAGTTTTCTTTTGACTCTTAAGGCCTGTGATTCTTTGAGACAAGGATGCGTTATTTTTTTAAAATAAAATTCCTGAAAAATAGTTGGGATTCTATAGATGATGTTTATCGCTCATCGTGTTTCCTTTTGCTTTAAGGCAACTCTAAGATTTAACAAATAATGAAGAATGAGCTACAACTCATAGGAACAAAATGGATTAAGTTGTTTGAAAGTACAAATATTCTACTTTATCTTTTACAACATACATGCTTCATTTCCCAGCTTGATATTTCCTTGTCTGTCATCAGACTTCACGCCTGTGAGCTCTGTCAAGGCTGAGGCCCTAAACTCATCCCTTATACTGTATCCCCAGAATAAATGCCATGCCCTAGGAAATAGCAGGCACTCAGTAAATATTTGGGGGAAACTTAACAGAGGCAACAAAACAACTTGAATGTATCTAGAATAATATACCAATAACTCATAATTTCCTAATAGTTATTTGTCTTATTGAGCATCTACTGTGCTGATTCCTAATGAAGGAGAAAGCATCTGGTGGTGTGACAGTTGGGCAAATGTACTTGTCATTTTAAATGTTTTGATACACTTGTAAGCCAGGGACATGTATCATTCTATCTCTGATCATCGGAGAAATTAAAAATGCATACAGAAGTTAATATTAGCGCACAATTGTGTATCTACCCAAAGTCCCTATTTATCTCTATGTCAAAGGGTAAGACCTCTTTGTCTTTCTAGTGAAAATGTATTTTAATCTAATTGCATGCCATTAGGCATTTTCTATTTAACTGAAATTAATACTAATGCCAGACACTTGGCCTGAAGTATCATCTTCTCATTTTGATGTAGAGTTTCCCTCTTCATTTGGTCTTCCTTTTTTTTTTTTTCCCCCTTCTCAGATGATAAAGAATAAATAAGACTGAATATGCAGAACACTACTTCGTTCGAACATTGGCTTTCTCAGTGCCAGGCATAAGTTTGCATTTTTCCACAACCCAAGGCCCATGGAACCCCTGCTGTTAAGCTGCTCCATAATATGTAGGAGATCTCTGAAATTCTGGTCTGAGAGTTCTGAGATGACTCAATCTTGCTCTAAGTTCAGAATGCAGCTTATTCACATATACAAGGAAAAGGCTATAGAAACTATTTGGGGGGGGTAGATTCAAATATTTGATGAAAAAAAAAGCGCTCTATGAAGATAAACCAAAAGGAAGATGGGTAGACATCTAATAACTAATACTCCATTAGGAAAGGATGTGTTTTTAATTTTTGTATTAATCAGGTTTTCCAGAGAAACAGAACCAATAGGATATCTGTACCTTTCTTTTTCTCTCCCTCTCTCTCTTTTCTCTCTCTCTCTCTCTCAATACTATGTAGAAAGAGATTTATTACGAGAGACTGGCTCACATGATACGGGGGCTGAGAAGTCCCATGATCTGCCATCTGGAAGCTAGAGAACAGAAAAGCTGAGGTGTAGTTCTAATCCAAACTGGAAGGCCTCAGAACCAGGGGTGTTGACCGTGGTAAGTCCCAGTCTGAGTCTGAAGGCCTGAGAACTGTGGGGTGATAAGTCTTGGTCCATATTCAAAGGCCTGAGAACCAGGAGAACTGATATTGGAGGACAGAGGGCAAATTCACCCTTCCTCTGCCTTTTTATTTTCTTCAGACCCTTAACAGATTGGATGATGCCTACGGGCAATGGAGAGAGCCACCTTTACTTGCTCAAACGATTCAAATGCTAGTATCTTCCAGAAACACCCTCACAGACACACTCAGAAACACTGTTTTACTGGCTATCTAGGCATCCCTTAGTCCAGTCAAGTTGACACATGAAATTAGCCATCATAATCTTCAATTAAAGCATTCTTATCTGAATAACTAATCTTCAGGACAGCAGCTCTCACATTTCTTGATTGTGAATCTTCAGAATTAATTACTCCTCTTCCTTATTCAAAAGTTTTTGATCTCAATTACATGATGCTTCAATACCTGATTTGTCTTGAGTAGCCGTTATGATCTAGCAAAGCAATGAGTAGAAAGGGAGTACAACCCTGATATTTATAGCAGCATTATCAACAGTAGTCAAATTATGGAAAGAGCCCAAATGTCCATTGAATGATGAATCGATAAAGAGATAAAGAAGATGTGTGTCTTTTATATATGGAATATTACTCCATTATTACTCTAATATATTATATATATAATATATTATATTAAATTAATATAATATATATTATATATCATAATATATACAATATAATATATAATATAATGATTATATTATATTTAATATATTAAATTCTCTCTCTCTTTATATATATATAGAGAGAGAGAGAATTGCTCAGCCATAAAAAAGAATGAAATCTTGCCATATGTAACTGTGTGGATGGAGCTAGAGGGTATTATGCTAAGTGAAATCAGTTAGTCAGAGAAAGACAGTTACTATACGATTTCACTTGTATGTGGAATTTAAGAAACAAAATAGATGAACATATGGAGAAAAAGGACAGGCAAACCGTAAAACAGACAGACTCTTAACTACAGAGAACAAACTGAAGCTTGCTGGTGGGGAGGTGCTTGGGCGGGTGGGCTAGATGGGTGATGGGTTAAGGGGGACACTTGTGGTGAGCACTGGGTGGTGTATGTAAGTGATGAATCACTAAAGTCTACTCCTGAAACTGAGATTACACTGTATGTTAAATAACTGGAATTTAAATAAAAACTTGAATCTACAGAAAAGAAAGAAAGGAAGGAAGAAAGAAAGAATGGAAAAAAGAAAGGGAGTGCAAAAGGAGTAGTGTCTCAAATAAACTCATTTGGCTACCCATTTTGTGTCCCAATAATAGTTCCATGGACTGTAAAACTAGAATTATAGGGTAGAATGAAGCATAGATTTTTTTTTTTGAGACATAGATATTTATTGTCTGCAGAATATATTACTGTTTGTGGTCATTTAATGACTCCTATGAGTAATAAGGAATCAACTGTAAGAATGCAGATCTGTATATAAGAGGGGCTAACACTGAGAGACACAGGATGATGAGATAGAAAAGATTTAAAAAATAGGAATTATAGGAATCTCATAAAAAGATATAAAAATATCTGGGAGGTAGCCTGAAAATCAGTAAAGATCAGGTATTTAAATGATGATGATAACGACAATGATACACAAAGGTAATAATAATACAACCCCAAACTCATACTCTAGTGCACATATTTGGAAAGAATAGTCAGGTGGAAAAATTCAGAGAAGTAACTAGTTTGAGTCAACTGCTCTCCTCTTTTCTGTACTTCCCCTCCCCCAATCAAAACAGCCTAACACTGAAATGGAAAATGATGAACTAGGGCATTAACAACAAATCTCACTACCAACTTCATTAAGGCCAATTGCAAATGACTTATCTCAGAGAACTGAAGAGCACCTTCATCTTGGAGGTTTCAATGGGGGGTTGCATTTCACAAGCACACACAAAATATTATGAAAATGAGCATGTGCGGAGGTTTAATAGCTAATTTTCCAAGTTGATTATCTTGGCCAGTTCATTGGGATGCTTTTGCTCCTTAGCTAATTTAATTTGTTTCATCCTTTTTATTGTCTCGCTTAAATAGCAATTAGGGGAGATAGCACTCCATTTCGCCTCCTACTTGCCCCTTTGCTAAATCATGATTTCACCCTGTGCCAAATAGTTACGGGTATATGAAGAGATGGCACTGGTGAAAGGCAGAGTGGGTGAACATACTAGACTCAAGCCTGAGTAATCCAGGGAAAAGTTGCCAGTGATCAAAGTGTGCATGTGAGTGAGTGTGTGTGTGTGTGTGTGTGTGTGTGGTGAATACCTTTGAACAATTCATTTATTCAGATATTCAGAAATGTGAAGCATTTCTGCTTGGAAGTTCAGATTTACCTCCATGATGCCAACCAATATACCTGTATACTAAAGCTATTTAGAAGATAGCTTTCTACCTAGGTAAGATATCAGAACCCATCAATTTTGAACTTCCCACTTTAAAACTATATATTTGTTTATGCAACGAAAAGCTATTAGATTCTCTAATACTTTTTAGTATATTGCCATTTAAAAAAAGCTTATTAAGTGTTGGCTTACGGGGAGCCCCAGGTGAGTCAGAAGGGGCCTCCATGATACGGAGTCCTCTGCTAATAGACTTTGCACACTGCTCTTAAAACTGTATATTCTGATGAGAACAGTATGAGAGGTCTCAATTCAACATGTGTATATTTTCTGCCTTTTTAATAGATTAAAAAGTTAGAATTAGACTGTTTGCAGATAGCTTTACTTGGGAATGAAAATGCAACACAAAACAATGCAAAAAACATATTGTATAGCTGACAAAAGACTCTTCAGGGCAGACTGGTTAATGAGGTTCAGCTGGAAAACTCCTCAAGGTGGGGAAGCCTTGGTGAGAGACAGTCATTGACATGGCCTAGGTGTCAAGTAGGGGGCTTCTCCACAGCCAGCTGGCCCTTGCAGCCTTGTGAAATTTGCAAAAGCCACCAAAATAATGTCTCATATTTCCATCCTGCCCCTTAGTCCTCAGGTTCCATTAGTTCAAAACATTGAGGGAATATTGCAAACATCAGCTTCGTTGGAACTTGTAGCATTAAGGAGAAAGCAAAAAGAAGAAATAGTATTTGGCCTCGGGTATCTCATTATAAAACACGCTAGAACTCTATAAACCTTTTGCATTACTAATTTCCTTTGTTTATCTTTCACTCTCTTGAATCTGTGAGAGAAGAATCTATGCCCCTCCCAAACTGTAGTAAGATGAGGAAGTCATAATCATCCTCCGTAGTCGTCGTCACTCCCTTAGAAAGGCAAATGGAGCACTGAAAACCCAGCTGACTCTGCGATTTTTGCCTTAATGTTGTACTTGTCCAGCAACAGCAATTGTCTCTGTAGCAGAGAGGAACTTGTCACATGACTCTGTAGGGATTCTTATAACTAGATTGTAGTAACCTTAAAAGAGGTGTTTGTGGGGCGCCTGGGTGGCTCAGTGGGTTAAGCCGCTGCCTTCAGCGCAGGTCATGATCTCAGGGTCCTGGGATCGAGTCCCGCATCAGGCTCTCTGCTCAGCAGGGGGCCTGCTTCCCTTCCTCTCTATCTGCCTGCCTCTGTCTACTTGTGTTCTGTTTGTCATATAAATAAATAAAATCTTAAAAAAAAAAAAAAAGAGGTGTTTGTACCCTGGGTAAAGGGCCCAGGTGTGTCTCTGAAAGATAGGAGACACTATTTACTGAGTGAACGAGACAATGAATGCACAAGTGGTTCATCTGGAAGGCCATCAGGAGGCTTCAAGATGGCAAGCCCTCCTTCCCCGACTCTGTGGTAGGGGAAAATGAGCAGCCTTCACTTTAATAAAGAGAGGAGGCAGCGTCCTCAGTGGCAGTTTTAGCATGCAGGTAGAGCGAGAGTTCTGGGAAAGGACTGAGGGGTCCGGGGAATTTATTTACTTTGGAGTTGGAATTCTAGGAGGCATTGTGGAAAGGGTTATCTAGGAGGGAAGCTAGGAGAAAATCACTTGCCCAGGGAGAAAGAACCAAATCAGGATAGAAGGATGGGAGAGAAGCAATGACTCGAGGGGTTTATACTTGATGCTTTAAGAAGACCTGGATGAAATGAAAAGTGGAATCGAATGGCCTCAGGCTTCCACTGTGAAATTGTTTCCACTCTGCATTGTGTCAGGGATGTGTGTGATCCCTTGATCTTCCTCTGTCCCATAAAGTCCCAGAAATACACATCCTCCGTAGAGACCAGCACATAGTAGGGATTCAACACAAATCTATTGGTAGCATGAAGTCGTTAAGAAGTATAGAAGCAGAAAATGCAGGATACTGGTTTGAAATGAAAAGATTTTTCTTGCTTCTAACTACTATGCCTGGCTTGTGTTACCAAATCACTTCTGGCCAATTAGTTGGTATCCTCGAAACACTTTCTTGTGGAAGATGTATCTGACCTGTTCTATCTGACCTGGCAGCACGGACGACACACGCTACAAGTCAGAGGAAAGTAGACTTCATCCTCAACTATTCGAACAGATGAAGGTATTCAGAATAAAAAAAAAAAAAAAATGCTGCCCTAAAAATGTAGAAAATTCCTAACACAGAAAAGATGCATGTAAATCAATGACTGTCTCAGGGATGTTTTAGTGACGGTCCGTGCATTGGGTAAAAGCTAGGTCCCTTCCACCATTAAGAATTTAAAATTAATTTTGTGCCTTGTATTATGATAGTCTATTACAATAAAATGAAAACAAACTAGTTAGGAGAGGAGACACGGATCCAGTTTCTGAAAAGGGCAATAGAGAAAAAGATTGCATCTATATTATCGTTATGAAAGTGTTTGCCAGTATGTGTGGTGCGGAAAATTAGAAAACGCTGTTATGTTGGGCTGTAATGGGGAACCAAGATGTACTCTACAGAATGTAGGAGCAAACCTAAATTAGGAAGGGAGAGACTAAAGGGGATTGGGGTCACTGAGAAAGGCTTCACGAAGTAGCTAGTTGTTCAGCTGGGCCTCGGGGAAAGGGTTAGAACTGGGACCTGTGCAGGGGGAGGTCCCCCTGCAGGGGGGGCTGAGGCTCGAGTGCCAGCTGGAGAAGGAGGCTGCTGTGAGCCTGGCATGCAGGAGGGTTCGGGAGGAGGCTGAGTGATTGGGTCACTCAGGCCCTCTGTGTGTGCTCTGAATGGAGATGATGGGAACAATCAATGGTCATTTGAGGGAATGAAACACACTTAACTTCCTCTTGTCTGAAATCCTGCAGTACCCGGAGTTCCATTGGCCTGCCAGCGAGGAGACCTGGGAGTCCCAGCTGGGTCCCTAACTAGCTGTTTGGTGACGACACATCACTTCACCTCCCTGAGCCTTATTTTCCTCAATTATAAGGCAAGGGAGTTGGTGAAATCAGTGATTCTCAGACTTTAACGTACAAATGGGGGATATTATCCAAATGCAGCTCTGATTTCAAAGGTCTGGAGTAGAGCTTGAGAAGCTGTATTTCTAATACGTTCCCAGGCAGGTCGTGCTGATAACTGTTGGTTGTGCGTATACACTTGGAGTAGCATGGAGTTGGACGCACACTACACAGATCAGTTTTAATTATGTTCTCATACTGCCTTTTCTAGCCATTTCATAGTTGTTTATAGTTGTATAGTTGTAAACTATATAGAGTTTACATAACGAGGTAATAAGGTTCAGAGTTTCCAGCCCAGAGCTTTGTCCATGGGAGTCTCCCGATAAATATTCATGTACTATCATACAATTTCTTTCTTAGACACTCCCTGTGCTTACCTATGTTGATGGTTTGATCCTGACTTTCAAACACATTGTGCAGGTTTAGGTAATCTCATAAAAATGAATATAAGATCTCAAGGCTTCCCTAGATCTTGTTTCTCAAGGCTCCTGCTTCTTCCAGGATGAAAGGAAATAATGGGCTGTGTTAATAATACCTGACTGTCGCATTCGTTGCTTTAGGGAAAAACGTTAGATTGGCTGGCCGCGTGCTGAGAAGATGGAATGGAGGTTTTCATTCCATTAACACTCATTCCATGAGTCATACTAAATTCTTGAAAGTATGCCAGTGAACCCCAGTTAATTTACTGCCTTTGCCACTGGTAGCATTTTTCCTCTGCAGGTAATCAGCAACACTGTAATCACTTATTTCACAAAGAAAATGAGGTTGAATGGTTGATTATTTACACTACCGTTTTGTTTTAATATTGTTATTGTTCCTTTTATAAGAAAGCATATTGAACTCTATCCTAAAGGACTGAGTAAGAGGAGTCTTTAGAGTTCCCAAACTAGTTGTGAGAGTGTAGTAACAGTACTGAATAGTATTTTTGAAATAATATTGTATATTACTGAAAATGGTGTTACTGCTTTTTGGATTGATGGTGGTAATTTAGAAGTGTTCTAAAGAGGTTGCACTGATTGCGTACACATACCTGATTACTTGAGATTTTTACCAAACTTAAGATGGCTTCCAACAAATGATCTACAAAAGTAAAAGATTTCTTTCAGTTCTCTGAAGCCCTGAAATCTGACCACAAGTCATTTACATACAGGACAATTTACAGTGGGAAAATGACATTCACCAAAGGATTCCTGAAATTTGCCACTTGTCACCTAATACGTAAGAGGCAATGTTGATGAAAGACAAGAAGAAGAAATATCAGATTCAGAGTCTTTCCATCAAAGTGATCTAATAGCCCAGGTATTAAAATCTATCACACCACCTCCACTAATTTGAGAACTGCATTATGACATCAAGCTCATAGAATATCAGTATCAGTCTGAATTTGTTCTGTCAAAAAATAGGCTGGTTGTACCCAACCATGTTTAAGGATGGCCCCATACCTTATGTGTGCTGGGAAAAATGTATTTGAGTTGGTACACTTTAGACAGGTGTCTGAAATCCATGTTCAACTAGTTTAGCAAAAAGGAGGGTTTAGTGGAAAGATCTTGGGGGAATTGCTATAATTGAAGAAGAGCTGGGTGACCAAATCAGAAGAAGGTTCTCTTTTTTGGTTTCTACTTCCCTTGATGCTGGCTTTATTTTCCCCCACTGCTGACCAGTTCTCTCTCTTGCGCACTTAATTAGATTATTCACTTCTTATTTCACACTTTCCCATTTTACAGCTTCTTTTCCAACAAGAACAGACTGGCATTTTTCTGAGATCCATTTCAAAAAAATACTGGAGAAGAACTGCAATAGGCCATTTCAGGGGGGTGCCCACCCTTGGACCAATCAGCTGTGACAAGGAGGACTGGATGGTATCAGAGCATCCCAGCTCCCACTGTAACCATGTGGCCGGAGTAGGGAGGGGAGCAGTCATTACCAAAATGATGGAGAATGTCTTTGCCAGAAGATGGGTATAAATGGCTGGGTGAGGGCTCCTAATGTGTTGGTCAGGCTAATTTGGGGTAGCATTTTATCCTTGCTTTGTTTAATACTCCTTGTGTCTCTACTGGTCCTAAATCCAAGGTTGGGAATTCTGTTCTAGATGTTCCACAGTCCCCATCATATAAACTGCAGAGCTCTTCATTCTCTGAACCTTGGGGAAAAAAGCTGCCAGAGTGTTTTCTGGGCCCCAGACTTGCCTGGGTAGTGGGGCTATTTTTGCTTCTGGAATTGATTAGCTTGAGTTACAGAAAGAAAGAGAAAGAAAAGGCTGACGGTGTTTGCAATGGGCAAACTCAGGAAATCCGAGAGTCTCCTAATACAAGTCCTCTTCCCTCCCCTCCCTCTCCTCTGCTGCTGCTAGCCAAGGAACCTGTGTGGCCCTCACAAGGAAACTGTAAGCCACCAGGAGCCAGAAACAATAGCATGCGTGTCTTTAAATTCTGGGAAGCTCTAGCTATAGTCCTTACACAGGGTGAAAGTATAACAAATCTCTGTGGATTTGATGCTAGCTTGAACCAAGCTTAACCTGTATAAAACGTCAAAGAGGTACTTGGAGCTGCATAGTGATTTGGAAACATCTCCAATTGTGAACATTTCACATCTTTATTGTGTCCAAATGAGAGCAACAGGGCAGAGTCCTCTATTTGCAGTTCTGTCAACCCCCATAATGTATTTTAAGGAAGAATATTACATTTGATAGTAATCTTAATTATTCACCAATAATGAATGAATCTGGGTCTCTATTTAATAAATGCAAGATTTGTATGATTCAAGCATATTATCTCTTACAAGCAAACACTAATGAGTCCTATGAAGGTAACAGATTCTAGAAACAGAAGTAGAATCCAAACAAATGTATTCATTAGTCTTATTTGTCTTCTGATGATAGATAGATCTTGAACTGGACACAGGTCCAGATTTGGACTTTAAAACACAGGTATTATATTTTAACAGAAAGTTTTACAGTAAGTTGATTATGTGACCGTTTATTGTAGAAAAGAAGGGGTTCCTGATGCTTACTGTGAAGATAATGCCTGTGAAGATAATGGTTGCATTCTTCCTAAATGGAAATCTTTTTATTGTTTTTCCTGATCTTATAAGTAACACCATAATCATCGTAGAAAACGTTAAACAATTCAGAAATGAATATTAAATGTAGACAATTCAAATCCGCCCCCATGATCCTAATCCCTAGAAATAATCATTGTTAACAATTCGATGTGTACGGATTTATTTTATGTCACAAGTCCTTGTAGGGCAGTTACTATATGCTAAGCACTTATCTGAACACTTACAGCTGTACCTCATTGAATCCTCCTAACAACACCACAAGGGTAGATACTGTGTCTTTATTGACAGGGAAGGATATGGAGTCTCA
Organism: Mustela nigripes; assembly: GCF_022355385.1. Taxonomy (NCBI): domain Eukaryota; kingdom Metazoa; phylum Chordata; class Mammalia; order Carnivora; family Mustelidae; genus Mustela; species Mustela nigripes. Next base: position 84,347,649 of record NC_081569.1, read on the forward strand.
GAGGCTCTCATAAATTGCACAAAGATACATAGTTCTATGTGACAGTTGAGATTCAAACACAGTCTGACTCCAGAGTCCATGCTTTTAACTCTCTACACCTTTCCAGATCTCTGTTTATGCATATGATGATATGTAATGTGTTTCCAAGTTCACCCACCTCCTGTGGCCAGCCTTTCCTTTAACATCCACTTAAAGTGGCTCAACACCCCATCCCGTGCGACATGGGAGTCCAGTATGTCTTGTCTGCAACATTTCTGTGATTTCCTGGAGGTGTTTGTGTGGAATCTGAATCTTAGTGCCTGGCAGCATCATGTCTAGGCATTCGTTATCCTCTCTTTTCATCTCTGGACACTACCCTCTTTCTTCTTTTCCCCAGAGTACCACTGATAGAAATAAGGCAGCTGTGTGTAGAGAAATTTTCCCAAGATCTGGGTGTAAAAGGGAGGATTACGAATTAAGGAAAAAAATGAATACAATATTTACAATGATTGTTCTCAGAGTTCAGGGGAAAATTAAAATGTAAGTGTTTTCAAAGTGCTCCTCCTTGGGCATACTCCATCTCTCTCTCTTTTAAAAAAAACTTTATTTATTTACCTGAGAGTGAGACCACAAGCAAAGTTGAAAAGCAGAGGAGAGCAAGAAACAGATTGCCTGCTGAGCAGGGAGCCCAACATGGGGCTCAATCCCAGGACCTGGGATCTTGACCTGAGCCGAAGACAGGCACCCAACCGACTGAGCCACCCAGGCACCCTTCCATCTCTTGATCATATGTACTTTCCTGTCTTGGGAACTTCTTTGTCTCAGACTCTGTCCCTCAGTTACTTTTTTCTCTGTCCAAAATCCTTGCACTCTTTATACTCAGGCTGTAACTCTCAAATACCAGCTCATTCTTCCCTTACTATGCAGAGGGATATAGCTCTACTTCTAAATTTTCCTTTGCATTTCATGCTGAATAAGCGTTATCTTTTGCAACAAAAGCATTTTATGGAGGGAACTTGTTTCCCCAGGAGTTCTCAATAGAGATTGATTTCATTCTCCAGAAGATATTTTTGTGTGGAGAAAAAGAATTATCCATTCCCAAATGTCAATAGTGCCAAGGCTGAGAAACCCTGGTGTACAAGCAGTGTCCACCTTCCTCTTGGGGATTGTTTTCTCTCAACTGGACAATGCAGTTCTGGTGGAGCTGCAAGCCCTACTCTCTGACTCAAACAGCAAGGACCTCACTAGGCTGGGTCCAAGTTTGGAGCCCTACTTCCACGGCCATATGACCAGGAATGGACATTTGGATCAACCTGCACCAATCCTTGCTTGGGGATGTATCCTACAGATGTATTCTTGCTTGTGTGCATGGCAACTGACCAGGATATTCACACAGAATTGTTTGTAATAGCAAAGATCAGTTACCACCCAAATGTTCATCAATAAGTGACTGATTAAATTATGATAAAGTCATACAAAGAAATACTGGGTAAGCTAGAACATTTTTCCCAGAATACCCTTTTTTGGAGGATACCTGAGTCAGAATTGGCCAAAAGAGGAATTGGTGGAAGCCTTGTAAGATGGAAGTGATCAGCATCGTGACTCTTAGGGGCATGGAAGTGAGATGTAGTGACAGACAGTCCCAGGGGATGTGGTGGTTTTTAGCAAGCCCTTGCTCTTTTTTGCTCCATATCCAACTTTGCTCTATGTCCTTTTCTTTGTTCCATGTCTTCCCAACTGGTGCTTTGCCGCAGACCCACAGAAGGAACAGCTGTCCATAGGCTCTCCCCCATTTTCTTTTGTGGTCCTGTTTTGGCAGCAAGATGTGCCTGGTTTCTTGAATTAGCTGGTTGGCGATTCCTCTGAAATCTCACCTCCCTCTTTTGGAGTTTTTACTTCCCCAGCTGCCCCCCAACATATAAAGTGTAATTCCTATAATATATCCCTAATATCATAACTCTAAATGGTTTTGCTTCCCTGATCGAATCCTGGCTGACACAATTGTATAACCTTTGGAAGCAATGAGGCAGCCCTATATACTGATGTGAATTGATCTCCTAGATCTATTAAGTGAGAAGAGCAAGGTGCGAAACTGATGAAAAATATTACAGATAAAGCTAGAGTCCGTTTTGACCAATAACTCTAATCCTGATCCCCATTTCTTTTCCCCAGAGGTAAATACTGTTATTAACTCTAAATCAATTCCTATGGTGTAGGGAAGAGTCCTCAGCAAATTGCAACTCCTATAGGAGTTGTTTTGACAAGATTATTTTATTGACATATAAGTAATATAGAATAAAATGCACACATTTTAAGTGCTCACATTGGTGAGTTTTGATAATTGTATAAACCTGTGTGGCCATCACCCCAAACAAGACATAAATCATCCCTCCTCATTTTCCTAAGCTCTTTTCTGGTCAGTTATCCTACTCACTTCTGCAACCACTATCTCATTTCTTTTCTTTTCTTCCCTTTTCTTTTCTTCTCTCTTCTCTTCTTTTTCTTTCTTTCTTTCTTTTCTTTTTTTTTTTTTTTTTTGATTTTTCTTTTTTTTTTTTAGAGGGGAAAGAGAGAGTGTGTGGACATGTGCATGAGCAGGACAGGTTGGGGGGGGTGGGGTGGCAGAGGGAGAGGGAACCTCAAGCAGACTCTACACTGAGCATAGAGCCTGATGTGGGGCTTGATATCATGACCTTGAGATTATGACCTGAGCTGAAACCAATAGTCACCCAGGTGCCCCACCGCTATCTCATTTCTTTCTTTCTTTCTTTCTTTTATTAAAGATTTTATTTATTTATTTGACAGACAGAGATCACAAGCAGGCAAAGAGGCAGGCAGAGAGAGAGGAAGGGAAGCAGGCTCCCCGCTTAGCAGAGAGCCCGATGTGGGGCGCGATCCCAGGACCCTGGGATCATGACCTGGGCCGAAGGCAGAGGCTTTAATCCACTGAGCCACCCAGGTGCCCCCACTATCTCATTTCTATCTCCATTAGTATTACCTGTTCTTGGCTTTCATATAAATGGAATTATATAGTATGTACTCTTTGAGTCTGGCTTTTTTAATTCAGCTTAATGTCTTTGAGATTTGTCCATGTTGTTTTATGGGTAGTTGATTCTTTTTAAGGTTGAGAAATATACCATTATATAACCAGGCCACTGTCTGTTTAACCACTTCCTGTTGCTGGACATTTGGATTGTTTCCAGTTTGGGACTATTATAAATTCTTACAGCATTTTGAATGTAACTAAAAGAGATTGCTGGGGCCTTTATTTGTAGTATTTTAAAGACTGTGAAATCCACTACCTTAATTTTCCCAGAGAACTTTACTTCCTCTACAAAGAACCACAAATTAGAAGAAATTATAATTTGTATTTTTTTCTCCAAAATCTTACCCTAATTCTTGGTAAGAAGATGGGTGAATTTGTTCTTACTTTACAGATTAAAGAGTCATGCCATGTCTTTAAAGGACTTTCAGAGTCACAGAAGGTGTCACTTGTGAATCTAGGAACAGAGGTCAAGCATGGTGTCTCCAGAGTGCCATCTAGTAGACCACAATGTGTATCCAGACCTCTAGCCCTTGGGAAATATCAGAATGCTGGATCCCTGGCCAAAGGCCACAAAGACAAGTCCAAAGTGTAGTTTTTAAGGTTATGAATGGAATAATTCTAAGCCTGAACCAGAACACAATTTAATAGGAAAAAATATCCAATGGAGAAAGGCAGTCTCTTCAACAAATGATGTTGGGAAAATTGGACAACCACATGTAGAAGAATGAAACTGGACCATTTCCTTATACCACACACAAAAATAGGCTCAAAATGGATGAATGATGGAAATGTAAGACAGAAATCCATTAAAATCCCAGAGGAGAATACAGGCAGTAATCTCTTTGACCCTCACCTCCCTCTGCAGCAACTTCTTGCTACACATGTCTTCAAAGACAAGGGAAACAAGGGCAAAAATGAACTATTGGGACTTCATCAAGATAAAAAGCTTTTGCACTGCAAAGGAAACAGTCAACAAAACCAAAAAACAACTGACAGAATGGGAGAAGATACTTGCCAATGACATATCAGATAAAGGGCTAGTATCCAAAATATGGAAAGAACTTATCAAACTCAACACCCAAAGAACAATAATCCAATCAAGAAATGGGCAGAAGGCACGAACAGACCTTTCTCCAAAGAAGACATCCAAATGACCAACAGACACATGAAAAAGTTCTCAACATCACTCAGCATCAGGGAAATACAAATCAAAACCACAATGAGATACCACCTCACACCAGTCAGATGGCTAAAATTAACAAGTTAGGAAACAACAGATGTTGGGGAGGGTGCAGAGAAAGGAGAACCCTCATACACTGTTGGTGGGAATGCAAGCGTGTGCAGCCAAACTGGAAAAAGCTGAATTAGAGCTGCGCTGTGACCCAGCAATTGGACTATTGGGTATTTACCCCAAAGATACAAATGTCGTGATCCGAAGGAGCAACTGCACCCCAATGTTTATAGCAGCAATATCCCCAATAGCCAAACTATGGAAAGAGACCAGATGTCCATCAACAGATGAATGGATAAAGAAGATGAAAGAAGATGTGGTATATATCTACAATGGAATATTATGCAGCCATCAAAAATATGAAATCTTCCCATTTGCAACAACATGGCTGGAACGAGCGGATATTATGCTAAGTGAAATAAGCCAATCAGAGAAAGTCAACTATCATATGATCTCACCGATATATGGAATTTAAGAAACAAGGCAGAAAATCATAGGGAAAGAGAGGAAAAAATGAAACAAGACAAAACCAGAGAGGGAGACAAACTACAAGAGACTCTTAATCACAGGAAATAAACTGAGGGTTGCTGGAGGGGAGAGGGGTGGAGGGAAGGGCTAACTGGGTGATGGACATTGGGGAGGGTATGTATTGTAATGAGCATTGGGTATTATATAAGCCTGGTGAATCACAGACCTGAAGCCCTGAAACAAATATTATATGTTAATTAATTGAATTTAAATTTAAAAAAAAGAAAAAAGAACATAATTTTGGTTTTTTGTAACATGGTGATGAGAATCTTTCCTGGAATTATGTAACTGAACTAACAGCTTCCAGATAATTGAAGTATAATAATAAACCCAAAGGTGATTTCTTCTTTTTTCTGTGATTGGATTTAAGTAGAACTTCTACTTTTAACTTAAACTAGATCATTAAGACCTTTGGAACTCTGTGACTTAGAGTGTTTCATATTTATTGGAAATTGAAATAAAAAGATTTTTGTTCTATAAGCTTTAAAGATCAATGGATTATTTTCCTTTTAGCATCTAGTTTAATTAACAGGGCTGACACAATTAATGGCATCAGGAACATTTAATTATGTTTATTATAATGATGTAATCACATAATTATTCTAATAGGTTAAGTGATCAGCCTAATCTTTTATCTGTTTTCGCAGCAACTTTATTCTGATTTCTTCTGTGTGAGATAACTTAGTGCTTTAAAAAAATGTGAGACAAACTTTTGTTAAATAAATGTGCTAATAAAAAATAGTATGCAGCATGGTACTGGCATAAAAACAGACACATAGACCAGGGGAACAGAGTAGAGAGCCCAGATATGGACCCTCAACTCTATGGTCAAATAATCTTGGACAAAACAGGAAAAAATATACAGTGGAAAAAAGACAGTCTCTTCAATAAATGGTGCTGGGAAAACTGGGCAGCTATATGTAGAAGAATGAAACTCGACCATTCTCTTACACTGCACACAAAGATAAACTCAAAATGGATAAAAGACCTCAATGTGAGACAGGAATCCATCAGAATCCTAGAGGAGAACATAGGCAGTAACCGCTTCGATATCAGCCACAGCAACTTCTTTCAAGATATGTCTCCAAAGGCAAAGGAAACAAAAGTGAAAATGAACTTTTGGGACTTCATCAAGATCAAAAGCTTCTGCACAGCAAAGGAAACAGTTAACAAAACAAAGAGGCAACCCACGGAATGGGAGAAGATATTTGCAAATGACAGTACAGACACAAGGTTGATATCCAGGATCTATAAAGAACTCCTCAAACTCAACACACACAAAACAGACAATCATATAAAAAAATGGGCAGAAGATATGCAGACACTTCTCCAATGAAGACATACAAATGGCTATCAGACACATGAAAAAATGTTCATCATCACTAGCCATCAGGGAGATTCAAATTAAAACCACATTGAGATACCACCTTACACCAGTTAGAATGGCCAAAATTAGCAAGACAGGAAACAACGTGTGTTGGAGAGGATGTGGAGAAAGGGGAACCCTCTTACACTGTTGGTGGGAATGCAAGTTGGTGCAGCCACAGCAAAGAACTGTGTGGAGATTCCTCAAGAAATTAAAAATAGAGCTTCCCTATGACCCTGCAATTGCACTACTGGGTATTTACTCCAAAGATACAGGAGTAGTGAAAAGAAGGGCCATCTGAACCCCAATGTTTATAGCAGCAATGGCCACGGTCGCCAAACTATGGAAAGAACCAAGATGGCCCTCAACGGACGAATGGATAAGGAAGATGTGGTCCATATACACTATAGAGTATCATGCCTCCATCAGAAAGGATGAATACCCAACTTTTGTAGCAACATGGATGGGACTGGAAGAGATTATGCTGAGCAAAATAAGTCAAGCAGAGAGAGTCAATTATCATATGCTTTTGCTTATTTGTGGAGCATAACAAATAGCATGGAGGACAAGGGGAGATGGAGAGGAGAAGGGAGTTGAGGGAAATTGGAAGGGGAGGTGAACCATGAGAGACTATGGACTCTGAAAAACGATCTGAGGGTTTTGAAGGGGTGGGGGGTGGGAGGTTGGGAGAACCAGGTGGTGGGTATTAGAGAGGGCACGGATTGCATGGAGCACTGGGTGTGGTACAAAAACAATGAATACTGTTACGCTGAAAATAAATAAAAAATTAAAAAAAAATAGTATGTATTCTTCAATAACTGGGGATTTTCCTGAAAGTCACCGAAAGATATGATATTGAAAGTTCTGTTTTTATGATAGCTCTTATTAAATCAAAGATGTTGATGAATTTTGAATTTGACTGTTAAATGTCCAGGCTGATGAGGTGCTTAGAAAATAATAAGAAGCATTCGCTGAATCCATTTTCAAGGAAGGCTCAATTAATAGAACTGACTCTTTTAAATCTCCACCTAAAAAAAGACATTTCTTTGAAAAAAGGCTCTGGGCTCAAAGTTTAAGATCCGCAATAATTTTTTATGCTCTCAGAGTCTAGTCTCAAGCAATTTAATATCATTGTGTCAGATATTTATTTACCATTGAAGTAGGAATCATTATTTGCTGACACTTTATGATTTTTCTTCAAGTAGTCCTATTAGATGTGATAAGAATAAATCAAGTTAATTTCATCATAATGCTCATACTTTATCTTCCCAACAGAGGCAGCAAAGCAGTGTTGTTCTATATTATACATCTAGCTTTTTTTCCCCTTAGTGCTATTTTTTCAGTTTGTGGTAAAAATACATATGGCTTCTAATTTAAAGGACATTCACTTGGGAACCCAGAATCATTTTAGATGTTCCTTAAGTATTTTGAGTGGGTCAGTGCTCTCAAAGGATTGCTTTCATCCAAATGCAGTGTCTGTTTGCATTTTTGTGCTGGAGAATGATGGACAATGCATAAAAAAGAACAGACAATGCATTTTCAACATTGTTATTTACCTGTAAGTTCTTTACCTTTATTTCTCTGTTCTCTCTGCAAGTTAAGTGACCAGCCCAAGGTCAGAGTCAGACTCGGAGCTTAGAATCTGACACCCACGAGAGTGCTTTATTCTCTGAGCCAAGGCATGCTTCTCTTCAGTAAAGGAATCAGTGGAGGGCTCAGCTTTCCTTCCTCAAGATAACTGCTCTCTGAGACAGTAAGTCACACCCTTGTTAAACATGAAAAAAAAAGTTGTTCATCCTTGTAACTGCCTCATGACATCCTCACAGTGCAGACCAAAGGTTCTTTGTGAGGGATGTCGACTGAAATCAGGCTGTGGTACAAAGCCATGGGTCTGATTTTTAGTGGACCACTGTGTATTAATCATGGAATAATAAGGGGCTGAAAGTCAGGAATGACAATGCATGTGTGTAAAGAAAACATGTTTTGTGATTTGCCTGAATGAGAAAGTGCTCTGTCCAGTGTCTTCTCCGACCTTACCTGGATGCCTACAACACTTTATAGTCTAAATCAGCACACATTTTAGAACTTGCTGACTTATAATACCATGAGCTGCTGTTTACTATTTGGGTATTAGTCTTGTTTTGATCTGTTTGACTGCAGAAACTTTTTAAGGATTTGGTGCATAATCATATGCTTGTGCTTTCTTGCCCAGCAATACCTACCCTGTTATTTGTGGAGCGTGGTTATTAAGAACTTGGATTCTGGAATCAGAGTGTGTTAGTTCTTCTGCTTGCTAACTTTGGGATCTGAGACAAATTCCTTAACCTCTTTGGGCCTCACTGTCCTCATCTGTAAATAAGAATGACAATGGTTCCTACCTCCGCTTTGTTATGAGCTTGAGATGACTTAATATATAACTAGCACAGAAAACAGTGTCTAGCACATAGAAAGGGTTCACTATTGCTATTTTAAGACATACTTAATGTCATTGACATTTAGGTTGGCCATGATTTATGGGTTCAGGAAACCTAAAGATTCTATTCACAGCTGGCCTAGGACTTCAGTGAGCAATTTTGAATTTTAATGGAGTGATATGGCTCTAGAAAGTTCCCAGTTGTTCAAAAAAGCATGTGTGAGAAGTGGAGCTGAGCTATGAATATAGCCATTTGGAAGAATTTTGGCCTAAGGTTAAGATAAAGTAAATGGATTGACTCAGAGGTCATGACAATAGGATGGCCCTATGTACTCAAAATTATCTTAGCAAGAAATAGTCAAAGACAATTCGTTGGAGGATTCCAAGGCTCAATAAAATCCTGAATTCAAAAATCTCTTCTAGCAAAGTCCTTTAAAGTTGTAGTAGGTTCTTGGGTTGAAACCCATTAACTCCAGCTTTGATTAAATAATCATGTGGTTCTGAAGTACAAATGGTGATGAAGAATGTGGCTGCTTGTATTCAAAGAGGGCCCCTGGGGCGCCTGGGTGGCTCAGTCAGTTAAGTGTCTGCCTTTGGCTCAGGTCATGATCCCAGGGTCCTGGGATTGAGTTGCACATCGGGCTCCCTGCTCAGCGGGAGGCTTGCTTCTCCCTTTCCCTCTGCCATTCCCTCTGCTTGTGTGTGCATGCTCTCTCTCAAATAAAGAAATAAAGAAAATCTTAAAACAAACAAACAAACAAAAACAAAACAACAAAGATGGCCCCCAAAGAGGACTTCTTTCCAATAGATACACTCAATCAGTCTTCTTCTCCCCATTATTCTAGGATGGCAATGAGACTTGCTTTTGACCTGCAGAATGCAGTGGACGTGACACTCTAGGACATCTGAGACTAGGTCATAAGAAGGCTTTTAGTTTTTGCTTGTTCTCTTGGAATACTAGCTCTGGAGGAAGCCAGTCATCAGGCAAAATGTCCAGTTATCCAGCGAGACCCATCCTGTGAAGAAGTGGTGTGTCAAGACAGTGGGAGAGGTCCACCAAGGATATAGAGAATAAGGGGATGCATTGGTATAGAGAATTTAAGAACCATTTTAAAACCAACTAAAAATCAGTCTGCTTTTTATTATTATCATGCACAACCAATTCTAAACAGTGATAAAATATTCCTTCCCATTCTCACTGCCTCTGTCACTCACCCTATCCACTATAAACCCGTGTTGTGAAGCCCATGGCAGCCATATGGAAGGAGAGATGTCTGACCAGCCTCCAGATGTGCCAGCCATCCCAGGCCAGGCACTGGGCACCAAGAGGAGACTTCTTCGGTGTCCACCCCGCTCTGGCTTTTGGAAGACTCCAGCCGCTGCTGCCATCTGATTGCACTTGCACAGGAGATCAAAACTATAACCATTCAGCTGAGCCTAGTTAAACCACAGAACCCTAAGAGATAATATAAGTAGTTGTTTTAGGCTACTAAGTTTTGGAGTGGTTTGTTATGAAGTTATGAAGCTGTTGATAAGCAGAAGAGAAGAGAAACATAGAAGAAGGAAAAAGCCTCTCCCAACTCTTTTTTTCCCCTCCTGCTAGGGATAAAACAGCACTCAAGTATCCTTTGCTGTGTAGGGTATCTAGAGATCAGCTTACCTTCATATTAACAAAAATACTTGATTTCACCACTAGATGGAAATTATATCATATGGATGTTGCCTAGCAACAAGGGATTAAAGACCGCTAAGGAATGACCATAGAATGCAAAGAATTTGGTCGGCCTACTAAGTTCCTGTGCCACTTCGCTTTTAAAATCTGGTCGTAGGAGGAAGTGATGCCCATGGGGAGGGGAAGAGTGTCTCCGAAGAAGACAATGCACACTTGATGATTATTAGCCTGAAATGATGAATGCACAAGAATGCCCGCTTATAACCTTATAAATAGTCATTGTGTGCGATTTTAAAAGACAGTAATTTTTAGGAATAAATACTAGGAACTTTGTCTCTTTTCAACCTCACTTCGTTTGAAAAAGTGTTTGTAAGGGTTAGAATCCTTTTCCCTGAGATATCTTAAAGCTTTGGATATTATTGTAACACTCAAATTCATATGCAATAATGTCTTTCTGAGCTTTACAAGCATATTATTGGGTGATGAGCAAATTCACTGTGTTTTGGGGAAGAGAAAATCAGTAGGTTGGGGGAGCTATGTAATTTTCCTTTGGCTGGTCAGAGTAGGGCAGTGGCAGGGGCAATCTTACTGAGGGCTTTGGCGGCAGCTTAGTAGCAGGTGCATATGAAGATACTCATGATCAGCATAAAATGTCTGTCCCTTAAATCACCAGAGGCCTGTCCCTTAAATCACCAGAGGTCCTTTTCATTATTTCCTCTGGGTGGCCTTTCAGTCCTCCATTTTTTCCTGATAATTTGGGTTTAAAAAAAATTTTTTTTTTTTAAATTTAAAAGTGGTGTTGCAAGGGGAAGGTAAGCTCTGTAAAAGTGAAATAGGAATTGAATGCATTTTCAATATGTTTCAGCAAAACCTATGTGGAACCCCAAACATACACATTATGGGCGCACCCCCACATGTCCCAAGGCTTTCCTGAGACTTAGGTATTGAGGGAGAATAACCGTGCTCAGTGAGTGGCAGAAACCCGCCCTCAGCCTGCCCATGTTGCTGTGGTGAGCTCTCTCCCCGGCGAGCATGACTAGAGCAGACCCACCAAATCCCATGTAAGTGGTCAGAGCACAAATGAGGCTGTCGGTGGGTAGTCCTACCCTATTCATGAGCTCTTTCAGAACAATTTTCATTACTTTTTTTAAATACTGTTTTTGGCAAACACTTGCTACTTGAAATAAAAAATGCATGAGTCACCTACTGGGATAGGCACAGTGTGTGGTTCATTGAATTTAGCTAAATTGTGAGTCATCCATCAATAGTCCTCTTGGTGAACATACTTGTAATAATTTCACACGTTACAAACAAAAATTGGTATGATTTTCAAGATTCTTGAAGCTATTTCCCTTGGGGTTTTTTTTTTTTTTTTTTGGATTCTGTTTAGTGTGTGTGTGTGCTGTCTTACTAGGTGGCGAGAAAATTGTCAGCCTGGTTTTCAGATGGATCCAAGGCTTGTCCCTGTCGTGTTGTAAAAGAACTTTGATTTGGGAAGCTTGGGGCGGGGGTGGAGGAGTGGCGCCTAGAATGTGGAGCTGGAGACATGAGTTGGGGAAAATAAGGATTCATGATTCCTATTTGTCCTTGTCGGATCATTGGCTTGTAAGATGAATTTTGGTATCTGAAAAATGGTCGGCCCCACTCTCAGAACAGTCTGAGAGCTGCCAGGGTATCCCCTGGGGCCCCTTGTCCCCGGGCAGGCGAGGGCGGGGCAGGGTGGGGCCGTCCGGAGTGTCCGTGCACCACTGCCCTCTATCGGATGGCACCAGCGTCTCTCCGGACCCACGCCCAGATGGAATGAGGGGTCCTGGTCCCGTGAGCGGTGGCCCAGGGAAATAAATTGCATTGAACTAAGACCAGTTATTACTTGGTTTTTATAGTTGGCCTGTCTAAACCAAAAGAGATAGCTTTCTGGCTAGAGCAGTGTGTCTATGGTTTCTGGCCCAAAAGGCCCTTCCTTGCATTCTGGTGACTACCTGGGAAGACGCTGTTGAATGGCAAGACAGACGTTGTGATTAAACTGCTAAATCGCTGGGTTTTGTTTTGGTTTTTTTTTTCCCAAGAAGTGAAAAAAATCACACGAGAGAGCGTCCCTACCTGTTATTTTTCTCTCTCTGATAAGTGCAATAAAACTGTAAAGGGTCTTTTGCCTTGGGCTGTAACCAGAGGTGATAGTTTGTGGATGGATGTAAAATGAGAAGTTACGGTTCTTTGCAAACAGTAGCTAAGGTGCCTGTAGCAACAGGATGTATTCAGGAAACTGGCTGGTCACGTTGCTTTGTTTTGGCTCATCTCTCTGCCCTTCTTTACTGTCCCTGGCTGGACTGAAGTGTCCAGGCAGCAGCCTGGGGGTCCTGACTTACCAGTGCTAGCTGAGTAACTTGAGAAAGTTGTGTAACGTTCAAAACCTCGGGTTTTTTTGTTTTGTTTTGTTTTGTTTTTCCTCATGTGTAAAGCGAGGCACTCAGAACAGATGATTTCTTGGGATTGTTGCATTTCCTAGATTCAGTAAATGATATTTTCTCCCTGGATGATAATTTAAGCACCAAAATTAGCTTATTTAAATATCATGCACACACTTAAACAAATCACTTTCTTTTTAAAAAGCAGGGTGTTTACTGTGATAATTTAGCACCAGGGTGGGAGGTGGTGGAAACAGCGGTGGCTATTTTGTTGCTCTAGTCCTTTCCTGTACCTGCTGGATGGGACAGGCGTCCTTGCCCAGCGGCCTCGCCAGAGTCTCTAAGGCCAGCAGATGGCGCACTTGCACAGTCCACACGTTTTCCAGGCTCTCAAGGTAAACAGTACTGATGAGCAAGCATTCAGAAATAGCGGCTACTAATGTTTGAATAAACTGCAATATTTTCTAGGCTACTAAGACCATCACTTTTTGAGCTGGAACATTTACTAATATTTATTATTGTTTGGAAGATAATCTATAACACTGTCCGCTGTTAACAGCACCCTTCACCTGGGAATCAAAAAAACCTGTAATGAATTGGCTTATTTTTTTCAGGTGGAGAAATTAGGTAGAGGATAAGTTGGTTAAGAGCCCTGAAATAATTCAGATCAGACATCTTGGTGATATTTTAAAATTGTCATTCTTACTCTTCCTTTCTTTATCTTTTTTTAATTTTTTAAAAAAGATTGTATTTATTTATTTGATAGAGAGAGATCACAAGTAGGCAGAGGGGCAGGCAGAGAGAGGGAGGAAGCAGGCTCCCTGCTGAGTGGAGAGCCCAATGCGGGGCTTGATCCCAGGACCCTGAGATCATGACCTGAACTGAAGGCAGAGGCTTTAACCTACTGAGCCACCCAGATGCCCCTCTTCCTTTCTTTAATGATCCCTTCTGATTGTGGAGGGGAATGTGTGTGTGTGTTGGGGCTGTTGACTGGGGGTTTGGGAAAAGGCATTGACACCTTCCTCACTCTGGACCATTGCCACCTGCCTCAGTCACTGTAACTTTTGACCTCCACAGCCTGTATGTGGAAGACCTCATGATAATGTAGCTGCTTTATTGATTACTTGCTTTGAGCCAGGCATTATCTAAGCAGTTCTCATATATTAATCATTTACTCCTCCCCACAGCCCATAGAGGCAGTAGAATGGGCAAGCGACTTGCCTGAGGTAACAGATCTTTGTAACTTCCTGGGTTCTGAATTAAAGCGTAAGGGTAACAAATTGTTTTTTGGTGGTAACCACTCTGTGCCCAACGATTTTCCAGCTACTAGATCATGAGCTGATTTATATTTTAACTTTTAAATTATGGGAAAGGTTCGGTAACCTTGATTGTATCATGTCAGCCTTGGCAATATGCGCTCGTGAGGTTCTTGTGGGTTTAGAAGAGTTCCACAACCTCATGCTTAAGAGAAACTAGTCATGGGAAATGGTAATGAGATGTGAATGAAATGGGAAAGCTTGGCGACTTAATTACTCCAGTAATAAATATATTCCAAGCGTTCACTTTTTCCATTAGCCACCAATGGCTTCAGGGATATGTAATAAGAAATCAACATTTATTTATTGCAGAAGCCTACGGAGTGCTCCCACCTGCGTACCAGGTACAAGCATTAGTTCATATAATGATTCACAGTTGTGATGAGTCCTGTTTTACAGATGAGAAAACCAAAGTTAGGAGAGGTTAAGTGTCACAGCTAGGAAGGGATTCAAACCAGCCTATAGGGCTTCTGATCCATGCCGATAAGCTGTAGGCTGTGCTACCTCCAGCGGTAGGAAGCAGGTATGTTGGCAGAGAATACAGCAATTTAGTTGGAGTCAAAAACAGAAAGGAACACTTTTGGTGTTGATTTCCTCCTACCTAACAAAAGTCCTGGGATAGCAAAGAATTTCTAAAGTAGTAAGTGAGGGGTGCCTGTGTGGCTCAGTGGGTTAAGCCTCTGCCTTGAGCTCAGGTCATGATCTTAGGGTGCTCAGGCTGCTTCCCCCCCACACACACACACACCCTCCCCTGTCTGTCTCTATGCTTACTTGTGATCTCTGTCAAATAAATCTTTAAAATAAATAAATAAAAAAAATAAAATTTCACATTAAAAAATAAAGTTGAAAGTGAGAATAAAGGAGAATAAGAAATACAAAGAACAGGAAACAGCAGGGAGACCTACAAATGTTTCTTTAAATTTAGAACAATGATCCATTCTTCATTTTCACTGAAGGCTAAACAAGAGGCAGTTGTGTTTTCAGAGTTGTGTTGGAGTACACATTTGGTAGCTTTACCCTCCCTGCTCCTATAATGACGTCAGCCCCCCCACTGCATCTTTCCTAGGGGAAAACCTTCTTTACTGCTAATGTGCATGCAAATTACCTGGGGATCTTGATTAAAAATCTGGATTCTGCTAAGGTAGGTCTGGGGTGAGGTTTGAGATTCTGCATTTCTAACCAATTGCTGATACTGCTTCTCTGGGCCTGGCTGTGAGTGGCCAGACTCCTCCTCTGTGTGGTCTGGACTTGGCCAAAGAAGGTTCTTAACTGTTCTCCTGTCCCCAAATCACAGACCTAGGAGAAACCTGACTTGAGGAGGAAGCAATGAGGTCTATTCACTGAGAGATGCTGAAGAGAAGAAAAAATTGGGGAGAAGGGAGAAACAGAATAAGAGAGAGAGACCTGCTAACATACCTTGAGTTCTGGACACCAGCTTTGTCCTAGAACATCTCAGGCAGACAAGCCAAAAACTTCCTTTTGGATTAAGCTAATTTGAGTAGTTTCTGTTGCTTGTGATTCAAAGGGTTCTAACTCAGAAGTGATTTAGGTTTGATATAAAAGAGAATTCTTTCCTGGGGCAGGAGGGTGGTTGCAACTCTTAACTGAAGATTATTAGGCATAGAAAAGATACTGAGGTGATCTTGGGGGGACTTCCAGGAGACATGCTAAAATATTTAACAACTAGTGGGGCATGGACAATGACCAGTGAAAACAAAATACCAACCACAGTGACATTCCAACAAGCGCTAACTGAACTCCAGCCATGGTCTCCTGGATGCCATTTGTAGCAGGCATGGAATCGGCACTGTTTTTGTATTGCTACGGAATTCTCTAGACATATAATTTTTCAAAAGAGGTTTTCAGTAATGTTTATATAGATACAATGTTCTTTTGCTGCTTATACATTTAAAACTTCAATCTCCCCCAGTGGAGACTTCATTTAGAATAAAACTATCTTATGTTATCCTAAATGTATTAAGTGGAAATGAATATTACAAAAATGTAAGCCCTCAGTGTGCCTGGGTGGCTCAGTGGGTTAAAGCCTCTGCCTTTGGCTCAGGTCATGATCCCAGGGTCCTGGGATTGAGCCCCGCATTGGGCTCTCTGCTCAGCAGGGATACTGTTTCCTCCTCTCTCTCTGCCTGCCTCTCTGCCTATTTGTGATCTCTGTCTGTCAAATAAATAAATAAATTCTTTTAAAAAAATGTAAATCCTCAATCTTTAGGATTTTTAGAATGTTGGGTGAAGTTAAAAGTGATACTACAATTTGGTTTTATTATACATGGTAAAAATGTATCAAAAGAATCCCAAGAAGAGTCAGTGTTTTCAGAGTTATTATAACCATGTTCGACTCTATCTTTAAATGTGCTATTAATTTCACCCGGAATAGAAAAATTCTTATGCATTAGTAGACAAAGAGCAATGGTGATGGGGGAATTCTTAGTTTGCTTTAGGTCTCCTAACTTTTTCTTTTCTTTTTTTTAAGTAAGCTCTACACCAAAAGTGGGAATTGAACTTAAGTCCCGGAGATCAAGAGTCACAGGCTCTACTGACTGAGCCAGCCAGGGGCCATGGCCTAGTTATTTTCAATGTTTTCTCTGCCTGCTTAGTTTAAAGGCAAAAACCCTGCATTAGAAGTTCAGGGATCTGGGTTTTAGTCTAATGCCTTTTTGGCATTCCACCCTGTACCTCCACCTCCCCTTTCTTCCTCCCCCTGCCCTGAGCCCCAGTCTTTGTCTGCAAATAAACCAAAGGCAAGAAGCTTTTGCTAGGAATAAGGTACTATTCATTGCTCTTAAAGTGAACACAAAGCAAGCTCAGGAGCAGAGAGTAAGATTCTCCAGGAAAAGGAAAAAGGCCTTGATGTAAGGAAGCAACATTCCGGAGCAGCCGGACATTGTTCCAGTCCAGAAGGTGGGTGGTTTCCAAATCAGGGACCACGAAAATAATACTGGAGATCTGTGAGTCCTGAACACCCATCAGGCCCCGGGGACGCACACCGCATGTAGACCTCACACACACCGGGTAGCAGTTTCCTAATACGTGGAAGTGCTGCTTGAAGGATCAACTTCTGAAGTTCTTTCCACCAAGAGGTTTGGAAATTAACTCACAGTAGCTTTCTGTTGGACTTTTTCTTTTCTTTTCTTTTTTTTAAGATTTATTTATTTATTTGACAGACAGAGATCACAAGTAGGCAGAGAGGCAGGCAGAGAGAGAGGGGGAAGCAGGCTCCCTGCTGAGCAGAGAGCCTGATGCGGGGCTCTCTATCCCAGGATCCTGGGAGCTGAAGGCAGAGGCTTTAACCCACTGAGCCACCCAGGCGCCCCATGGACTTTTTCTTAATATAAATATAAGCTCTAAAATAGAAGATCCTGAGTCTCGATCCTGTGGCACTCCTTCAACTCTTAAGCATGTTAAAAAAAAAAAATAAGTCCATAATTTTTTTTTTTCCCAAACTAAAGGACTTGAATACAAAGTATTTATTCTGAGGTTATTGGAAGAACTGGAGGATCAAAGGGAAGAGTCTGCCAATGCAAGGCAAGCTGGAAATGGGGGGGCGGGGCATGTTCTGTGTTTGATGGGGGTTCTCCACCGCCATGGGCGGCTTCACGGATGGCAGAAACAGTTCCAGACAACTGCAGAGGTCTTTTACCATTTGCTTCTCCATCCCAATGAGTAATAGCAGCTTCTTTTTCAGCTCTGGGTGCCTCCACCCAGCAATGTGGGACTTTCTTGACATTCTGTAGAGAACAGTTTCCTCTTCACTTTCCACACAGCCAGATCTCAATTCTAGCTCCTCAAACACAGCCTATCGGAGAAGGAAAGACTTTTCCTTCTAAAGAAATAAGAGCAGAGTTTAACTATAGAGAAAAAAACGGATGATCACAAGAGAGGAGGTAGGGAGGGGGATGGCTGAACGAGGGGATGGGGATTAAGGAGGGCACTTGTGATGTAATGACCACTGGGTGATGCGTGGAAGCGCACTGTATGGTAACCGCACTGGAATTTAACTCAAAGCTTTAAAAAATGAAGAAATAAGATCAGAGAGACTCTAGAATAAGGGACACTAGATGATGTGGGGGCTGAAAACAGGAGGGTTTGGTTCCAGTCTACATATGAAATGTGGAGCCTCAGGACGCCTTCCTTAGCTTGTTTCTAGATCCCTGGCAAACAGACATTACCGCACTGTCCAGTCTTGGACAGAAGGTTGCATTCGTGTTCTCTCAAATCTGCCTATCTATACATCAGATAGTGACATTTGGGGTCACCTCAGTGAGAATGTCAGCTCTTTAATTTCTTTAAATTATATGTACCTGTTAAATCATAAGAATAGGGTGTGAAAATGGCAAATGTCTTCCTTGGGAGGTTTGCTACCTCCTCGGGCACAGAGTCATCTTCACCCTACCTCAGTTTTTCTACTGTCCTAGAACGATCATTTTCATGACATTTTGTAGATAACTTGGACTTAAAAAGATGAAAACTGAACTTCTTTCAGCAGCAGCTGTTTTTTTTTTTTAATTCCCTGGTCTGATCAGAGGGTGCTCCTTATATATCCTTAGGACTGTGAAGAATTACCTAGAGGCAAGATAAGAGCTCATTAATTAAATATTTCCGTACTGGACACTCATCATGCCTGACAGTTCTCTCATTATGTGCCCCTGAGAGGGATACTAGTTGTCAGCAGCTGATGTAAAATAATTTGCTCACTGCTGCAACTGGAGGAGAAAAGGCTTGATAGCAGTTTTTCATGTCTATTAGGTAAATTATTTGAGAAAAATGGTTTTCACAGAAGGGAAAGTCAAAACATCTCATGAGAAATCTTAAAATAATTTGTTTTTCATGACAAGAAAAAAAATGAACTTTCTTCAAATGTAAACATCTTTTGTGTGCCCTAGGGACCTCTCCACCTTAGCATTTGCTGCCTCTTTCCTCAGGTACAATTCTCTATTTATTATATAGAATATATAGAGAATATTCTATATGCCCTGATATACTCTGACAGAAATACTGAGGTTAAATAATTAAATTGTTTTTAGTGAATGTTGTAAACTGGGAAATCCAGTACTTTGTGGACTTTTTGGTGGGTGAGATCTTTGGGTGTTTTTCAACATTCTTTTCCTTGACAGAGATGAACATATTTAAAAAATCCATATCTATGTCTGTGATCTACATCTATATCTATCTATATCCAAACCTGATAAAAATTTTGCTTTGTGATTTCATTTTTACATTAATTGTAAAAGCAGAGCTCTGGTCATTTGGCTAATCATGCTGGTTTCCGTAAATAAAACTAGTGCATCACGTCCTGATTCCATAGCTGATTACAGCCACATGCGGAAGAATGAAACTGGACCATTTCCTTACATCATACACAAAAATAGACTCAAAATGGATGAAAGACTTAAATGTGAGACAGGAATCCATCAAAATCCTAAAAGAGAACACAGGCAGCAACCTCTTTGACCTTGGCCACAGCAACTTCTTGCTAGACATATCTTCAAAGGCAAGGGAAACGAAGCCAAAAATGAACTATTGGGTCTTCATCAGGATAAAAAGCTTTTGCACAACAAACGAAACAGTCAACAAAACCAAAAGACAACTGACAGAATGGGAGAAGATACTTGCCAATGACATATCAGATAAAGGGCTAGTATCCAAAATATAGAAAGAACTTATCAAACTCAACATCCAAAGAACAAATAATCCAGTCAAGAAATGGGCAGAAGACATGAACAGATATTTCTGGAAAGAAGACATCCAAGTGACCAATAGACACATGTAAAAGTGCTCAACATCACTCAGCATCAGGGAAATACAAACCCAAACCACAATGAGATACCACCTCACACCAGTCAGAATGGCTAAAATTAACAAGTCAGGAAACAATATGTTGGGGAGGATGCCGAGAAAGGGGAACCCTCCTATACTCTTGTGGGAATGCAAGCTGGTGCAGCTATTCTGGAATACAGCATGGAGGTTCCTCAAAAAGCTGAAAATAGAGCTATCCTATGACCCAGCAATTATACTACTAGGTAGTTACCGTACAGTTGCAAATGTAGTGATCCAATGGGGCACCTCACCCCACTGTTTATAGCAGCAATGTCCACAATAGCCAAACTATGGAAAGAGCCTAGATGTCCATCAACAAGTGAATGGATAAAAAAGATTTTATTATATAAAATTGGAATATATATATATATATAAGATTATAATACATATAATTTTATACAATAATAATTTTATACAACCACATCTTACATAATCACATATTACATAAAATTGGAATATATATATGGGAATATATATATTCCAATATAATTGGAATTCCCATATATATATTCCAATTTTATATAATAAAATATAATGTTTATAAAATATAATAAAATTTATATTTATATATATACACACAATGGGATATAATGAAGTCATCAAAAAATATGAAATCTTACCATTTGCAATGACATAGATGATACTAGAAGGTATTATTCTAAGTGAAATAAGTCCATCAGAGAAAGATAATTATCATATGATCTCACTGACATGCGAATTTAAGAAAAAAATGCAGATGATCATAGGGGAAGAGAGGCAAAAAATGAAACAAGATGAAACCAGAAAGGGAGACAAACCGTAAAAGACTCTTAATCCCAGGAAACAAACTGAGAGTTGCTGGGGGGATGGGGTGGAGGTAGCTGGATGATAGACATTGGGAAGGGTATGTGTTATAATGAGCACTGGGTATTATATAAGACTGATGAATCCCTGAACCCTACTTCTGAAACTAATAATACACTATATGTTAATTAATTGAATTTAAATTAATAATAATAAAATGAAGCAAAGGAAGGCACATCTTGAAGGTCATCAGAGGCTTACCTCCAATGCAGCCCTGGATCCAAAGAGTGTTGCATGCAATTCCTGAAAACTTTCCTGAAAGAAACACTGTTTTAAATACTTCAACACTTCACAATTGGATTTTTTAAATAACTCTGATGCTTAAAGAAAAACATGTATAAAACTAGCTTGATACAAAAGTATCAGATTAGATAAACAAAGAAGCAGGACTAAGGTTTATTCTGAAATACAAATGTTGAGGATGCCCCACCCACATCTGACTTCCGCCAGAGTCAATCCTCAGCTCTCCTGCCCCCAGAGCATCTCCCACTCTTGGGGGCTCAAGCTGTCTACAGGCAGGTGCAGCCCAGAGGGGTGGAGGAGTTTATGCCTCCAGAGATAGTTGTCAACCGCCGGGATTAAAACTCAATGAGGTTGAATTACAAGGTGCATTGTACACAATTCCTCTGAGGTAATTAGAAAGAAGTTGAACCCCAGTTGTCCTCAGTAGTCATCAGCTTATCAATGCACCCTTTATTTTCTTCTCCTTCCCTGTCTCAGTCTCCGCACACCCTCACTCCAGTTTTCTGGTCTACTCAAGTAGACTACCTGTACCAACATATCTGCATCTAGCTCTGCTCTTGAGAAAACACACTGAGATGTAGAAATAATTCAATATTAGGAAATCTCTTGGGGTGCCTGGGTGGCTCAGTTGTTCAGCATCTGCCTTTGGCTCAGGTCATGATCCTAGGGTCCTGGGATTGAGCCCCACAATGGGCTGCTTGCTTGGCGGGAGGTCTGTTTCTCTTTCTTCCACTGCCCACACTTGTGTTTCCCCTCTTGCTGTCTCTCTCTCTGTCAAATAAATAAATAGAATCTATAAAAAAAAAAAAAAGGAAATCTCTTCATGTAATTAATTTCATCAGTATATCCACAGAGATAGGCAATAGAATCCTTTGAACAGATTTAAAAAATTTCACTATAAAATTTTTTTAAAGATTTTATTTATTTATTTGACAGACAGAGATCACAAGTAGGCAGAGAGGCAGGCAGAGAGAGAGAGAGGAGGAAGCAGGCTCCCGAGGAGCAGAAAGCCTGACGCAGGGCTTGATCCCAGGACTCTGGGATCATGACCCAAGCTGAAGGCAGAGGCCCTAACCCACCGAGCCACTCAGGTGCCCCTTAAAACATTCACTATAATTCAACATCCATTCTGATAAGAACTACTGTTAAAATTTGAATGGAAAAAATTTCCTTACTATCTCAAGCAGTTAGGGTTCATTCAAAAAAAAGGGGGGGGGAACCACTCTAGATATGTGAAACAAAAGAAATTTGATATGAAAATTGATTACAAGCATAATGGAAGGATGGGAGGTAGGTAAGGTCACTAAAAACAGTAACTGCAGCGAATGACGAGTATCCTTGGGCTTCAGGGAGATGTTTCCCAGCAGTCAAGGGAATGACAGTCAAGCAGTCAGAGGCTTCTGATTTTTGGTCAGCTGCTACACAGGACTCAGGAGCCTGCACCCCCCACCCACTGTTGCTACTGCCCTTGGCCATTGCCACAGTCACTGCTGGTATTGTTGTTGCCATTGCTGCAAGCTGACACTGTCCTCGCTGCTGCTGCCACCAGATAGGCCATCAGAAACCAGAAGTAGCAAGAGGGTTCCTTCCACTTTTCTCATCTCCCACCAGTGATTTTCCATTGGCAGACCAAAAGAGAGAGCATCTAGAAAATGTGGTTTTGGGTATTCCAGCACCCTTCCTATATATATCTAAGCACAAACGTGGTAACCAAAATCCTACAAAACTGAAGATAGCTGGAATATTTTCCTTAATCGTCAGGGATGAGACAAAGGTGCAAAGCATCACAATTCCTTTTTTTAAAAATAGCTTTATTGATATATACAAATTATACAATTCATCCATTTTAGGTGTACAATTCAGTGATTTTTAATATATTCATAGATATGAGCAACCAACAGCACAGTAAATTTCTGGCAATTTTTGTCACCTCAGAGAGAAATCCTATACTCTGTGGCTATCACCCCCCACCCCGATCTCCACAAGTTTCCTCCATCCAGCCCTAAACAACAATTAATCTATTTTCTGTCTCTTTAGATTTACATACTCTGGATTTTCATACAAATGTTATCATATAATACTTGGCCTTTTGTGACCAACTTCTTTTGCTTAGTGTATTTTCAAGGTATGCCCATGTCTAGTAGGTATCAGTACTTCATCACCCTTTATGGCCTAATAATACTGCATTGTATGAATATGCCCATATTTCACAACTCTTCTTTAATATTTTTCTAAAAACTGTAATTAGGTTGGCTAATATTTTTCTTTATGTTTCCTTTAAGTTGTAGCTCTTATTTATTATTTCCCTTTAAGTTATAAAAGTAAGCATGACTACTGGAAAATAAAAGAGAAAATTATTTCTATTTTCCGATTATATGATTGTCTACCTTGAAAGCCAACAGATTTAAGGAAAAATGATTATAACTAGTTAAAGAGCTCTGCACAGTGATTTTCCTGTATAACAGTCAGTTAGCAAATATTGTGGAAAAATATTTCATTTATAATATCAACGGATGTTTCTATACTTAGAAACAAAAATCAGATGCAGTGTATAGGATACACAAACACACAAACCTCAGAGACAGGAGACTTCCATAATGAGGAAGCTGTTGTGTTGCTAGAGTAAAGAAAATACTGTAAATGTAGTGTAAATTAATTTATAAATATGTTACTCTCAAATGAAAATTTTAATGATACTTATACAGGAGCATTATAAAATAGTTATTGTTTAGCCAGTAGAATAAATGGATGGGAATATATCAGTAAAATGAAAAAAAAAAAAAAGAAAAAAGAAAAAACAGTGAAGAGGGAACTGTATTGATAATTCATATATTACAAATAAAAAATAATTTAGGCAGTTTGCTTATGTAACAAGAATAGACAGTAATCAGTAAAATAAAACATATAATCCAGAGGCAGTGTTAAATATGAATAAGAAATTAGTATATGATAAAAGTATAATTAAGCTTCATCATTATTGGGGTGCCTGGGTGGCTCAGTGGGTTAAGCCTCTGCCTTCATGATCTCAGGGTCCTGGAATTGAGCCAGGCATCAGGCTCTCTGCTCAGCGGGGAGCCTGCTTCCCCCTCTCTCTCTGTCTGCCTCTCTGTGTACTTGTGATCTCTCTCTGTCTGTCAAATAAATAAATAAATAAATCTTTAAGAAAAAAGATTCATCATTGTTATTCAATAGGACATCTGACTAGTGATTGCAATCTTGCAGTCATGAATGTTCCTAGTTGCAGACATAAAAAAAAAAATTTTTTTTTTAAATAAGCTCTCTTGTTAACATTAGGTGGCTTTCAGAATTTTCAGAGCTGAAAGAAAATAACTTCTATACCTAGCAAAAATATCCTTCAAAGAGAAGGTGAGGGGCGCCAGGGTGGCTCAGTGGGTTAAGCCGCTGCCTTTGGCTCAGGTCATGATCCCAGGGTCCTGGGATCGAGCCCCGCATCGAGCTCTCTGCTCAGCAGGGAGCCTGCTTCCTCCTCTCTCTCTGCCTGCCTCTCTGCCTGCTTGTGCTCTCTCTCTGTCAAATAAATAAATAAAATCTTTAAAAAAAAAAAAAAAAGAAGGTGAAATGAAAATATTTCCAGGTAAAAACTGAGAGGATTGTTCACAAACAGATTTGCACTAAAAAAAAGTTACTAAAGGAAGGTCTTTAGGCAAAAGCAAAATGATCTCAGAAGGAAATAGAGAAACACAGGAATAAATGAAGAACTGCAGGAGAAGTAAATAGGTAGAAAAATATAATGGAAAAAATTCTATTAAAAAACCATAATAGGGGCGCCTGGGTGGCTCAGTCCTTAAGCATCTGTCTTCAGCTCAGGTAATGATCCCAGGGTCCTGGGATTGAGCCCCACATTGGGCTCCATGCTCAGCGGGGAACCTCCTTCTCCCTCTTCCACTCCCCCGCTTTTGTTCCCTCTCTCGCTGCCATCTCTCTCTGTCAAATAAATAAATGAAATATTTTTTTAAAACCCATAATAATAATGAATTACTGGGTTTTAAATATATGCACAATTAAGGGGCATGAAAATAAGAGTTTAAAAGTGATGGTAAGGTAAATGGAGTTGACATAGTCTAAGGACCTAATATTGTCTGGGGGGCGGCAGAAGAATTGAATAAGGATACAAAGTTCTAAACAAAATATTTGCAAATAGAAGCTATCAGTTTATTTTTAAAAGATAATATATCACAATCAAGTTACTTTTATTCTAGGCATGCAAGGTTGCTTTAATAAAAATGTCAACCAATGTAACTCACCACATTAGCAGAATAAAGGGGAAAAATAATATGATTTTCTCAGAAGACGAAGAATACCCAGGTGACAAAATTCAGTACTTACATTTATTATTTATTACATTACATTACTTACATTTATTATTTTAAAAACTTAGGAATAGAGAACACTTCTTTAATCTGAAAATATGTGTCTTCAAAAAACCTACAGTAAAATCATAGTTAATATTGATATATTGAAACTTTCCCTCTGATCCCAGGAATGGGATCACCTGCTGTCATCACTTCTGTTCAGCATTTCCTGGAAATCCTAGGCACAGAAAAAGGCAAACAAAAGAAATAAAATATGCAAAAATTTGAAACAAATGAACAAATACATCTTTTAGGAATTGAAAATATCATGATTATATGTCTAGATAATTCAAGCAAATTTTGCAGAAACAGTATTAGAATTAATGAGTGAATTTCAGAAGGTCACTGGATATAAAATCAGTATATAAAATTTAAGATATATAATGAATATATACATATACATAGCAGCAAACAATTAGAAAATGAAAATTTTAAAATAATATCACAATATCACTGAAAACATTAACTAGGAGGAGGATCTCATAAAAGAAATGTAAGACTTACACAGGAAATTATAAAACTTTAGGGGCACCTGCGTGGCTTAGTCGTTAACATCTGCCTTCGGCTCGGGTCATGGTCCCAGTATCTTGGGATCAAGCCCCATATTGGGCTCCCTGCTCAGCAGGGAGCCTGATTCTCCCTATCCGGCTCCCCCTGCTTGTGTTCCCTCTCTCACTCTCTCTCTGTCATAAATAAATAAAATACTATTTTAAAAAAAGGAAATTATAAAACTTCATAAAACCCATAAAACTATAAACTAAACAAGAGATGTATCATTCTCATGAATTGTAAAGCTCAGTGTTGTAAAGACATAGATTCTCTTAAATTCATCTATAGATTCAATGCACTTCCAAATAAAATTGCAGCAGACAGTATTTACAACAAAACGAGGTGATCACGAGGGGTGGGAGATACCGACATGTGCTCTGGAAGAAAAGACTGTCTGCCCAGCTCCTAGGAGCTCTCAGCAATTTCAGGATCTGCCTCAGCTTGCAGAGAACTGCCTTGCCTGGAACCTCACCTTTCCCAGGACAGGCCGCTTTCAAGAGCTGAATGAGAGGGGGTATAAACTCGGTGCTGTTTGCACGAACTGTGGGAGGGTTGTGATAGGCAATATTTTCTGCAGACCTCTGCTGGGTTGCTGGAGGCATTGCCAGACATGCACTGCAGTTCTACAAGTCCTTCTGCCCCATCATTCTTTTATCTGTGCTGTTCCCTAAAAAGCACTTTACCCTCTAAACTCCATCATAATGGATGCTTCTGGCAATCCCCAACCTGAGACAAAAGGCATTCCTGTGAACTGTAAAATACTAGCAAGCAGGAGAAAAACCCACTATCATGATACCTGCATGGGACCTGCAATCTTCAAGGAGGTGGGGGTGGAGGAAAACAGAGGGAAGCAATGCAACGTTTGACCTGAGAAGAGCAGATCTCCAAAGTCACCTGTAAGTATTTCCTAAAAAGCCTGATGGGCTAGGTTGCAATCCATGATAATAATATATCCCATCTGGGAGAGGTTTTGCCAAGTCTAAAAGTGGATCGTACAAGGGGACAGGTGGTAAGGTCTGAGGAAGATGAAGAAATCTAGCCCTTGTGAATTCTCAAAACTGACCACCCGCGTTCCCTTCTTAGATGGGGTCCCAGAAGAGTATGACAGAGATAACAGATGGAGGGAAGAGCAGGTGTAGATAAAGGTAGGAGATGGGGACAGAACTGGGGAATATCAGAAGCTAAGCTGCTTCCTTTTTGAACACCAAGAAAGCAGAAGGAGTTCTATGAAGTTAAAAAAGATGCCCTGAATTATGCCTTCATATAAAAGGTTTTTCTTTTTATAATTTTATTTGAGGGAGAGAGAGACAGAGCATGAGCGGGGGGGAAGGAGCCAGAGGGAGAGGGAGAAGCAGACTTCCCGCTGAGCAGGGAGCCTGATGGAGTGCTCGATTCCAGAACCCCAGGATCATGACCTGAGCTGAAGAGAGACACCTAATCAACTGAGCCACCCAGGCATCCTTCCATATGAAAGTTTGGGAAAACTAATTTCATGTGATAAATAAGCCATAGAAATTATTGAGGTAAAATCTTATCTAAACCTGTAAGAAAAAAAAATCACTGCTACAGACAATTAAACCATTCCAGAAAGACAGGCCAGCAGAACAGATGAAAACTATAAACTCCTGTATCAATGTGAATCAAAAGACATGAAGAAAATACAAGACATGACCCACTCCCCCCAAAAAACTCAGAATTAGAAAAACAAAGAAATGAAGTGGTAGGACTCAGAAAGAAATAGAAGAAGAAATACCACATGATCCCGCAATCCTGCTTTATCTATCCAAAGGAATTGAAATCAGGATCTTGAATTACTGTCTTCACTCTTAAATTTATTGCAGCATTATTTACAATAATTAGGACATGGAAGCAACCTAACTGTTCATCAAAAGATGTATGAATAAAGAAGATGTACTATGTAGATTCAATGGAATATTATTCAACCTTAAAAAAGAAGGAAATCCTGCCATTGGTGACAACATGAATAAACCTGGAGGACATAAGGTAAGTGAAAGAAGCCAGACATGGAAGGAGAATTACTACTTGGTACCACTGAAATGCGGAATCTAAAATAGTTAAACTCATAGGAGCAGAGAGTAAAATGGTGGCTGCCAGGGCTTAGGGGAAGGAGAAATGGGGAGGTATTAGTCAAAAGCTATGAAGTTCCATTTATTCGAGATGGATAAAATCTAGAGATTTACAGTAAAACAGACTGTCTCTACTTAATAATACTGTATTGTATACTTAAAAATTTATTAAGAGGTAGATCTGATGTTAAGCATTCTTATCAGGAAGTGGTATCAATCAGTCAATCAATAAGGCAAGAAGGAACTTTGGGAGGCAATGGATATAGTTATGGTATAGATTGTGGCAATGGTTTCACAAATGTATACTTATCTCCATACTCAAGTTGTGTCCGTTAAATATATACAGATTTTTCTATGTCAATCATGGTTTTTAAAGTGGCTTTTAAAAAAGAGAAAGAGAGGTGCCTGGGTGGCTCAGTGGGTTAAGCCTCTGCCTTCAGCTCAGGTCATGATCCCAGGCTCCTGGGATCGAGCCCCGAATCGAGCTCTCTGCTCAGCAGGGAGCCTGCTTCCCTCTCTCTCTCTGCCTGCCTCTCTGCCTGCTTGTGATCTCTCTCTCTGTGAAATAAATGAATAAAACTTTTAATAAATAAATAAATAAATAAATAAGAGAAAGAATTAGAAACTAAAAACAGTAACTTCCAACATAGATACTAAATTAGAAGAAGGGGTAAGCATTTTAGAAGAGCATTTGAATATTATTTGTATTTATCATGCACATAGGGTTACATGCTTAATCGTAAACATGTGGAATTCCATTCTTTTTTTTTTTTTTAAAGATTTTATTTTTTTGACAGAAACAGCAAGAGAGGGAACACAAACAAGGGGAGTAGAAAAGGGAGAAGCAGGCTTCCTGCCAAGCAGGGAGCCCAATTCGGGGCTTGATCCCAGGACTCTGGGATCATGACCTGAGCTGAAGGCAGATTCTTAAAGACTGAGCCACCCAGGCGCCCCTAGACTTCCATTCTTTTTTTTTTTTTTAAAGATTTTATTTATTTATTTGACAGAGAGAGATCACAAGTAGGCAGAGAAGCAGGCAGAGAGAGAAGAAGGGAAGCAGGCTCCCTGCTGAGCAGAGAGCCCGATGCAGGACTCAATCCCAGGACTTTGAGATCATGACCTGAGCCGAAGGCAGCGGCTTAACTAACCCACTGAGCCACCCAGGCACCCTAGACTTCCATTCTTAAGAAAGACAGGTACACAGAAAAAACTCAGTCAGTGAAAAATGATAGATGACAACATGACTTAGAGAAAAAAACAACAACCCCAAGTTCCCTGACTCCAGAGGAAGAACTTTGAAGATTACGCAGCCAATCTTCCCTGCCCCACTCTGCCTTTCTTACACACCGGAATACTCTCCTGCCCAACTTGCCAAGGGCTTTCCCGCCACAGTGATGTGGGTTGGGATCTTTCTGATCTCCGACAAGTTATTCAACTTCTCTAGGCTTCATCTTCTTGATCTGTAAAAGCAGATAATATATATATATTCTACCAGTGGTTTAATAAATGAACTAAAGTCTACAAAGGATTGGGCATAGAATAGTAAGTGCTCAGTCAATGTTAGCACGCTTTCTCGTCACTCATGAGGTGACCCTTCAGTTGAACATTTTTGGCCAGGGCCCAGTACCCAGATAATTGGTCAAACATTATCCTAGATGTTTCTGTGAAGATATTTTTAAGATGAGATTAACATTTAAAATCAATGGCCTGGGGCACCTGGGTGGCTCAGTTGTTAAGCATCTGCCTTTGGCTCAGGTCATGATTCCAAGGCCCTGGGATGGAGGCCCGCATTGGGCTCCCTCCTCTGTGGGGAACCTGATTCTTCCTCTCCCACTCCCCCTGCTTTTGTTCCCTCTCTCAGTGTCTCTCTGTGTCAAATAAATAAAATCTTAAAAAATAAAAATAAAAAATAAAATCAATAGCCTGATTGAAGTAGATTCCCTCCACAACATAGATGGGCCTCATCCAATCAGTTGAAGTCTTAATTTTAAACAGGCTGACCTTTCCCACCAGAGAAAAGGGAATTACACCAGCAAATGGCCTTTGGACTCAAACTACAACTCTTCTCTGGGTCTCCTACTACCAGGCCCATCCTGTAGGATTTGGACTTGCCAGCCTTGACAATCATATGGGCCAATTCCTCAAGATAAAAGTCTCTCTATGTATACACACTCTATTGGTTCCATTTCTCTGGACAACCCTGACTAATACAGCATGCAGTATGTAAGGTAATTATTTAGTGCTGCATTAAGAGCATAAGCCCTTTATGGTGGGAACTGCATACCTAGTGTTTCTTATCACCTCTACCTATACCTTACCTAGCATCTACCACATGATAGGTTTTTACTAACTATTTATGAAATGAATGCTTGAATGCACAAGTGAATGCTGTAGAGGGAATCTGAAGGGTGAAGGCTTTCATTGAATTTAGGAAGTTTTAGAAATATAAAGTCGATAAAAACCTCGGGTATAGTTTTTTTCATATAAATTTCCTTTTGATTTGTTACTGAGAAGATAAAGTCTGAGGCTCTATAAAAAGTATAACATTTGAAGAGGGGGAGACTTTGTTCATTAGTTGGGAACTGGGCAGAAAATTGGTGGTTTGAAGACTTGTATTGGAAACAGCACACGTAGCAAATACAGAGGTCGTTCTGTGTGGTCACCAGCCATGGGCCCCTTGAGAGATGCCATTAAACCACAACAACATAAATGGGAATAATATTATCTATTTACCTATCATCATTTTTTAAGTGACCAGAGGCAAAGAAATGAAAAAAAATCAGAGGGACAAGAGAAAAAGGTCATTTCTTGGACTGAATTTCCAATTTGAGTAAAAAACAGAGTTTTAAAGTCTGCTACAAAGGGTCAAAGGGACCAGATCACAAAACTAGAAGGAGTAAAAATGCGATTTAGAAGCGGCGGAGTGGAGTCTGGCTCAGAAAGCAAGCTGAAGCTGTTTGCCACTAAAGAACTTTGGAAGAAAAGGATCACAACACAGTGAAAACTGAAAGCTTTCAGCAGCAATGAGGAAGAGAGAATGCTCCAGAAACTTGAGGCCATCCAAAAAGAGACTATGAAAGAATCTCTGGAATGTCCTTTTTCCCCACTCCTGGCTGAAGACTAGGCCCCAAAGCTA
Source organism: Mustela nigripes (assembly GCF_022355385.1). NCBI lineage: Eukaryota > Metazoa > Chordata > Mammalia > Carnivora > Mustelidae > Mustela > Mustela nigripes. Next base: position 84,378,668 of record NC_081569.1, read on the forward strand.
CCCCCCCCCTTTCTCTAGCCCACCTTATCTTATGAATCCTGCTTATGACTGGAGGGCCTGGGAAGATGATGCTTTCCCATTGATTACGTTTGGTGTATTCTCCAGCGATGGCCTTCTCTGGCTCTTACAAAGGCCATTCCAATTCTAGAGGCTGGGACTTTTCTAGGGACAAACAGCTGAGGGAAGAGAGAAGCAGGCTTTGTGCCAAACCCTGAATGAAGCACTCTCCATATAGAGAGTCTGAATGGGAGTTGTCTTATCTTTTACTTTTATGAAAAACTGCTTTCTTTTCCTCTCTCCTCATTCCCTCTATCCCTCTCTGTCTACTCCCCCCTTCCTTCCAAAAAACAGTTAATTAGCTGGTACTATGTTCCTGACACTGTTTCTATGTGCCAGAGAGGGATCAATGACCAAGACAAAGTATGTGTATTCATGAAGCACGAGTTCTAGTGGGGGAGAAACACGTACAAAATATAGAGAATTTCGGACAGTGACAACAGCTGAGAATAGAGGGACTGAGAGGTGCTGTTTTTTAGGACTAGGCAGGAAAGTCCTCACACTGACATTGAAACCTGAATGATTAGAAGGAGGCAGCTTACGGAACTCTACGGAAATATGCTCCTGGACAGAGGGGACAGAGTCAAGAATGTGGTGTGTTTGAGGGATGGAAAGAAGATCAAAGAATCAGAAGCACAGTAGGCAAGGGAAAAATGGCAAGAGATGAGATTGGAGAGGGATGTAGCGGTCATATCACATGGACTTTGGAGGCCAAGGTAAAGAATTTGGATTTTATTCTAATTGTCGAGGGAAGCCATTGGCAGCTTTTAAGCCGGAGAGTGATGCAATCTGATTTATGCATTCCATATATTTTTGACCTTTTCACTTGAGCCCTGGCTAGTAATTTTAAGCCCTAGCAGTGCTATTAGAAAGCCTCAAATTACCAGCTCTAAATCAAATTTATCAGAAGTGCTGTCACCCTTAGTAGAGAGTTGAAGTCAACATAGGAATCAACCCAATTTAAAAATGAGCAAAGGATTTGAATGACATTTCATAAAAGAACATATATGAATGGCTGTTAAGCACATAAATAGATGTTGAACACTGTTAGGAAAATGCAAATTAAAATCACAGTGACATGTCACTATGCGCACACTAGAATGGCTAACACTGAAGACAGACAGTATTGAGTGCTGGTAAGGATGTGAAGTCACTGGAACTCTCCTATGGTGCTGATGGGGTGGCATAATAGTACAGCCACTTTGGAAAATACTTTGGCCATTTCTTATATTTTCACTTTACTGTAGGATTCAGAAATCCCCTCTTAAATATTTACCCAAGAGAAATGAAAGCACATGTCCACACAAAGACTTGTACACATATACACACGTCCAGAGCAGTTTATTCGTAACAGCCCAAACCTGGAAACAATCCAAATACCCATCAACAGGTGAATCGATAAACAAAGTACGGTGTATTCATACAGTGAAACTCTACTCAGCAGTACAGAGGAATGAACCACAGCTACAAACAAGTGGGGATAAATATGAAAACTATTGTTTAATAAACAAAACATTGTTTAGCAAAAGAAGCCAGATGAAAGACAGTATTTAATGTGGGATTCCACTTCTATGAAATACAAGAACACACAATAGTCCGCACTGATAGAAAGGAGATCAGTGTTTGCCCCGGGGCTTGGGGTAAGCTGATAAAAGCCTTGAGGAAATTTTGGGAGATGATGAAAATGTCCTGTATCTTGACTGTAGTGATGATTACAATTGTGTAAACTCATCAAACCATATATTTAAAATGGGTGCATTTTATTGAGGTGAATATAAAAACCAGTAGGAAATACTTGCAGTGTATTCCCACGAGGGATGCCTCTCAGAAAAGCTTGTAATCTCAGGTGCTGTCAAACCTTGTGGAATCAAGACAGAGACAAAACTAGCTTCTTTCTTCTTTCCTTCCATTTCCCACTTCCAACTACAAGTAGCCCCAAGGGTTATTCTGTCCTCCACCCTCACCCTTGAAGCTTTGGTCACAGAATTTCCTGCCTCGGTTGTATGGTTTACATCACTGGACTCCATTTGGGTGACCCAGAAATCTCATCTTCCAGGAGCATGGATCAAGTTGGTATTGCCAGCATTTCTTTGGGAATACTGGCTAATTCACCCTCTTACACCCTATTGATAGGCCCACTTTCATCAGGTCATTTTGAAAGACTTCCAGTATTAATCTATTCTTAATTCCTAATCTATGTGCTATGTTTTTTCTGGAACTATCCATCCCTGTATTCATCATTTATTCCCGACATTGATAGAAATAACGTATATATGCTTTACAGACAGATATATCCTTCATAGAGGAAACAGAACTCTCATAGAGGCCAACAGTTAAATGTGCCACTGCAGAAAATGAAGAGAAGACTTTTTCTCTGTCAGCACCCTAACTGTGGGGTGCCTAAAATTGGGTCTACCACTTGAGTAAGTGGCTGAGTTAAATATTTTGACTTGAATTTCATAACTTGTCACAGTGATCCCATTGGCAGTAGAGTGGTGGGTTGCCAAGAAGGCAATTAATTATCTCTCTGTCTCCCTGTGTATTTAAATTTCGTTCCTTCTCCCTAAAGAGAGGTGATGCTATGGCTTACAACTAATATGCTCTTGCAGAGCTCTCCACACCAATTAGAAGGGTTCTGTGTTATGACACTCTTTGATAGGATGTTATGACACTCTTTGATAGAAAGCCGCTGTCCCATAAAAGCAGAAACTTCATTGAAAGTACTGAGAATCAAGGGTGTACTCTAGACACCCTGAATGGGAGGGGACTGTGCTCACTGGGTCCATCAAACAAAGCTCTTCCCACATAGGTCTTTCCATGCAATCCATCTGGTTCCCTGTATTGATCTTCTAGCTCCACCCTATTTAGTACTCAGTTGGATGGAGGCCTATAATCTAGCATTTCTAAAGTCACTACTTGGGACTCTTATGTGTTTATTGAAAACTCTGAAAACCCTCTTCTGTGAAAGGTGAAATTGCCTGTAGCATAGCAGTGGGCAGAGGGGGTTGGGATTAATTCTTGATGAGAGTCATGCTTTTCTCTGGGAAAAGGTGAGAGTCATTGCTATAAACTATGCTATGACACTTCTTAAAATCATGAATTTTAACATCCCCAACTCTAATTTTCCCTTAGAAAGGCTTGCTTGTGGTCTCACACCAAATTGCCCTGTCTGGAAAATAGGAAATTTAATCTCAGAGATGTGAGATCAAGCTGATATTTACATAGCATCTAAGATTCTTAGATACTATTGCATTCCCATTATTATCAGGGCCAAGAATTGCATAGATAACTCAGTCATTGTTTCCATTATTTCAGTCCCGTTTCTTATTTAGCTTTAACTAGAGCCAATTCAAATAACAAAACGATAACAAACCAAATGACATCAGACCAGAGATTCACAGTGTACTGCTTTTTCCTACTCCTGAACCTCTTCTGATCAAGGCATCAAAAATCTTCGGTAGGGGTCAAGCTTTATGGGAAGAAGATGTACTATTAATTCAACTGCCTAGCGTTCTATTTGGCTGAATAATTCCTGACATAGATGTACTCATTCTCATCAGTACTTTTGAATCCAAACAGGTTCTAACCAGACCTATGGGGAAGAATTAGGTTGAATTAGGTGATAACTTTCAAAAATGAGTAAAAATGTTTATGTTCATTGTAGTGTCCAATTGCTCACCTTCATCTTGGAAAGCCTTCTAGTTTTTATACAAAGAAGAAGGATTTAGGAATGTTTACCCATGGTACTTCCTGACCGATATATTCTAGCAAAGATTACCCTTTCATATTCCTATCCATCAAAACCTGGCAGTCATTACTATACTGGTAGGGCTTTTGTTTTGTTTTGTTTTTGCCTGATGCTTGAAGTAAAGGAGAAGATACAAAAATAGGTGAGGCCTATTCCTGCCTTCTGAGGGCTTAGGTCCATCTATCATCAACATAAGAAATCTTTGAAATGGATGGATTAGTTCTCTGCTATATGAGCTTAACAATTTCAATAGAAAATTGTTAATTTATTTGAAATTGATTGAAATTTATTTGAAATCTGTAATGGTTAAAAAATATAGTATTATAGAGCTTTCTACTTGAATTGAGTGTTAGAAGCTTAATCTAAAGTCACTTCTGTCATTTTTCTAGCTACTTCCCATTGAAATTCCTTCATAATTACCTGTACTCTTTTTTCTAAATATATTATTTATTGTTATGATGGGGAGTAGGGAGAGCTCAAGCAGGGGGAGTTGCAGGCAGAGGGAGAGGAAAAAGCAGGCTCCCTGGCTCAGCAGGGAACCCGATGCAGGGACTCGATCCCAGGACCCCAGGACTACGATCAGAACTGAAGGCAGATGCCCAACCAACTGAGCCACTCAGGCACCTCTACCTATATTCTTCTTATCAAGAGCCAGTGAAGTTAATCTCATAGTCTGTATGTGTGTCTGTTCTCCTTGTTTGGTTACTTTATTGGTTACAACACAGGCTAAATTTCTCTTAACAAAGAAACCCAGAATTGCACTAGCCCTTCCCAAGAGGACATTCAAAGATCCGGGCTACGGAGTCAGCTCTGTCATATAGAACATGTGGCTTCCATGTTAAGCATCCAAGGTCACTACCTCAATTAGTGTCATTTTTTAGTCAGGGGAACAGGAACAAAAGAGGTCCATGGCAGGTAGCTTTATCATTACGGATGTGAATCAGAAGCTGCCTATATCACTTCTTATCCCTCTCATTGGCCTGAACTTAGTTATGTTGCTACTTCTAGTTGTAAGTGAGGCTGGGAAATGTACTATCTTCTTCTAGTTGTAAGTGAGGCTAGGAAATGTACTGTCTAAATGTACTGTCTCCTGGGTGGCAGGAGATTCCATTATTTATTTATTTGTTTGTTTAAAAATTTTTTTGGTAGGGGCACCTGGGTGACTCAACCCATTAAGCATCTGCCTTCAGCTCTGGTCATGATTCCACAGTCCTGGGATCAAGCCCCACATCAGGCTTTCTGCTCAGCAGGGAGTCTGCTTCTCCCTATCCTGCTGCTGCTCCCTTAGCTTGTGCTCGCGCACGTGCTCTCTCTAAGAAATAAAATCTTTAAAAAAAAATTTTTTTTTTGGTAATGTCTATATCCAATATGGGGCTTGAACTCATGATCGCATGCTCTTGTGACTGAGCTAGCCAGGCGTCCCCTGAGATTCTATTATTTAAAGGAAGAAAGAGAGAATGCATACTGGCCAATAACTAGCAGTCTTTGCCATATTCACTTATTCCTCCATCAATTTTTTTTAAAATTTTATTTATTTATTTTGACAGAGAGATCACAAGTAGGCAGAGAGGCAGGCAGAGAGAGAAGGGGAAGCAGTCTGCCCGCTGAGCAGAACTCGATGTGGGACCCGATCCCAGGAACCGAGCTGAAGGCAGAGGCTTTAACCCACTGAGCAACCCAGGCGCTCCATTCCTCCATCAATTTTAATTCATATGTGACCACTGGTCTCTGTTTCATTCCTGCTTTCACCGGCGATATAAGCATGTGACTAATAGTCCCTGCAAGCTACAGCTGGACCAGAACAAGAATACAAGAATGTTGCTGATCCTTGGAGTTAGCTTCTTCTTCTTCTTCTTTTTAAAGATTTTATTTATTTATTTGGCAGACAGAGATCACAAGTAGGCAGAGAGGCAGGCAGAGAGAGAGTGGGGGAAGCAGGCTCCCCACCGAGCGGGGAGCCCGATGCGGGGCTTGATCCCAGGACCCTGGGATAATGACCTGAGCCGAAGGCAGAGGCTTTAACACACTGAGCCACCCAGGCACCCCAGGAATTAGTTTCTTATATGTCACTATACTTCTTATCTATCTACCTATCTATCTCATCTGTTTTATTTGTCCTGTTTGCCTCAAATTCTGATAGAAGTTTGAACCCCTTGGGTTTGGGTAGATTCAGTCAAGAAATCTATATATATTTTATTGGGAAAGAAACTGCATGCTAATGAGTGAGTAGGAGTTAAATAAGAGTAGAAATAATTATAAAGCACCTGTCAAAAGTGAAGTGCTATAGAAATGCTAAATAATGACACTAATAAAAAACTGATTGTCGTGACTTCAAAGGAAGTGTTAAGTTGGAGTGTTTTGACGTGTGTGGCATTTGAATGATCTAAATAGGTGTTTAGACACTCACATGAGAGACTGTTCTATCCACTCAAGGGAAACAAGAGTCTGTTCTACCCACTCAATGTTTTGATGCTTCCGTGAGAATTTTATCATCTTTAAATATTATTTTAAAAGTAAGGATTGTGCTGCCTTTATTAAATTCATATAAAGGAAGGACACTGCCTAACAAAAACAGTGACCTTCTTCTCAGACTGCCTTGCTTTGTACCTTCAGTTCCTGGAGTCTCTCTCTGATCGGACCCAGTGCCCCAGAATCTGTGTGTTGACCATACACACGAGTAAGGACTGCGAATCAGTAGTGAACTCTTGTTAGAGTGAGAGCTTTGGGTTAGGGAACTTCCTTGTTTTTTTAAAAACACATATCTTTAAATATGTCAGCAACAAGAGCAAAAAAGCAACTAAAACTAACAAAGCCAATTCTTTAAATATTTATTAAATACAGGGAACCTTACCAAAGGCAAAAATGTGGTGATTTGAATGTTAAGGGAAAGAAAAAAAATGGATTATATTGCAGTTTTATATCAGCAGTTTTAAAAGAAGTTAGATACTTTGAACTGTAAACATCCAAATGTTTGAGATATCCCCAAGCTCAACACTGTCAGTGCCCATGCATGTTTGATTTAAAATATTAATTATAGGAGCAGTTGGCTAATTAATCATAGGAGTTTGAGCCCCATATTGGGTGTAAGGATTACTTAAAAATAAAATCTTTTAAAACATATTAATCCTAAAATATTATTTCTCTTCTCACATGGGGCTCAAAAAACAAAATGAAACAAAAAATAAAGTATTATTTAGCAAAGTGGTGACATCCCAGGCTCTGGACTCAGTCAGAGTTGAGTTTGGATCTATCTGGTCATCTTGGGCCACCACAGGATCTTTCTTCTCCATACCTCAGTTTCTTCACGGCTTAAATGGATATTAGAATAATAATAGTAACCTGCTTAATAGTATTGTGAGAATTAAATGAGATCATGCATGCGAAATACTTGCCTTAGTATCTAAAATATGGGAGATACTCTGGGGTGCCTGAATAGTTCAGTCAGTTGAGCATCTGCCTTTGGCTCGGGTTGTGACCCCATGGTCCTGGGATTGAGCCTGACTTCGAGGCCTGCATCGGGTTCCCTGCTCGGGGGAAAGCCTGCTTCTCCCTCTTCCACTCCCCCTGCTTGTGTCTCTTCTCTCACTGTCTCTCTCTGTCAAATAATTTTTTTTTTTAAATCTTTAAAATATGGGAAATACTCAATGTTAGTCTGGATTTTTGCTTTTCCTATTTGCTGGGATATTCTGGGAAGGGCAGCAGTTGTCATCTTTTCTGCTGGTGATTTCAAACCTCACCTTCACTGTGGTGTCATAGAAATGGCAGTATAACTTAGTGGCTGAGCTAAAAATTCCTAGCTCCACCAATCTCTAGCTGTGTACCCTTGGTGGTGAGTTGGTTAACCTTTTGTGCCTGGGTTTTCTCATTTGTAAAATGGAGATTTGAATAGCACCAATGTCACAGGGTTTTGGGGAAGACTAAAAGGTATATAAAGTACTTAGGCCAATGTTTGGCACATGATAAATACTCAACAAATATTACATATTATTAATTTCAAAGCGTAAGGTGATTAGTTTTGTTTGTTTTCAGTAAAATGAATAGGTTTTGGGTATCTAGATTCGCCACTTTGAACACTGTTGATTTCCCCATTTTAAGAGCAGTTCTTTCCAGTACTTTGTGGTTGTTTTTTTTTTTTTTTAATTTTTTTTTTTTAATTTATTTGACAGAGAGAAATCACAAGTAGGCAGAGAGGCAGGCAGAGAGAGAGAGAGGGGAGGAAACAGGCTCCCTGGGGAGCAGAGAGCCCAACATGGGGCTCCATCCCAGGACCCTGGGATCATGACCCGAGCTGAAGGCAGAGGCTTTAACCCACTGAGCCACCCAGGTGCCCCTACTTTGTGGTTTTTAAAGTGGGTTCTCAATTGTAGGTGGTGGTCCAGGGTGCAATATCATGAATAAGTGAAAGAAAAAAACCCCAAACTGGGAATCCAACTTTCTGACTTTCTGTTAAGAGCTTAGTAATAACACCTACCTTCAGAATTGTTACAACATATTTTTAAAGATTTATTTATTTATTTGAGAGAGTGAGCAGGGGGAGGAAGAGAGGGAGAGGGGTAAAGAGAATCTCGAGCAGACTCCCCCTTGGGCACAGAGCCCAGTGAAGGGCTCAATCTCATAACCTTGAGATCATGACCTGAGCTGAAATCAAGGGTCAGACGCTTAACTGACTGAGCCACCCAAGTGCCCCCAGATTTGTTATGATAGATTCCAATGAATAAATTTGGGTGTTTTATTTTTTCTTTTCTCCTATTTAGCCTCTTAATGAAGTAAACAGATGGTAGACAACTGGCATCATGAGTGAAGAAAACTGGCACCGTAATGATTAATTTCTTCTCCCAAACAACATTTGAGGATTCTCCTAGTGTCCCCAACTGGTCATTCATAGTTTTGACAGAGAGGCCTGAGGGCTAATGAGGGTGCAGGGAACAGCTGTGTGTGGCTGCCCCCACAAAGCACCTGAGGCAGACACAATATGGATGATGAGACAAACTCCAGACATCACTCTTAGAAGCCCCTACCCAGTGGCCCACAGTGCTGGAAATCCAAGTGGTCCTGTGAATGCTTCAAAGGCAGGAAGCTTATCTCATTAGACTTTGTTTCTCCTGCATCCAACACTGGCATACGGTTAGCATTTCAAAGTGGCTTATTAAACAAATACCTCAAAGTAAAAAATACTTCTTTATAATTTTGTGTTAGATTTCATTTTATTTAGATGTTGCTGGTGCCTGGAGAACTGAAGTCATCCCTTCTTCAATTTAAAATATAGATCTGTCTACTTAGCACTTCGTTCTTTCAGAGGATGCCTGCCACCAAATGTTAAATTAAAACATCTCTGTGAGCAATTGAAAAGGCAGCTACGAAAGCATTATAGATGCTTCAGAATATAAGTGTTGTATTTCACTATTCTATTATTATTTGAAGGTGTATTGTTTAATTCCTTGTGGAGCTTATGCTCTGAGGTAAAGATTTTATTTTTTTTTGAAATTATTATTATTATTATTAGAGAGAGGGAGGGAGAGGAACAGAGAAAATCTTAAGCAGGCTCCACACCCAACATGGAGCCCAATGGGGGGCTGGAGCTCACAATCTTGAGATCATGGCCTGACCTAAAATGAGGAGTTGGACACTTAATGGACTGAACCACCCAGGCACCCCTCTGAGGTAAAAATTTTAATGCTTTCTCCTTGGGGCAGAGGTGAAGGCAGTGGGGGAAAATGGCTCAAGTTTGGGGGTTTCTTTCAGATGTTGTGCATGGGCATTCTCAGAGCAATTGTCCTTGCTCTTGTCTGGGAAAGTCAAGGTGGTGGCTAGCCTTTTCCTGCAGTTACCCCTGAGCCAGGGCATGGACCTGGGAAAGAATCAGACACAAGCAACAGGATGTGGCTCACTTGGTGGGTTCTCCAAGAGAGCACTTGGACCCACCTCTTGACCCACCTTTATCTTTCAACAAAAGGAGGAAAGTGAGTTCCTTCCAGAGCTTGTTGAGATGCTCCTTGGTGCTGGGCTCAGGCAGGATACAGCCGCTGAAGTGTAGTACATTTTAAAAACTCTTTCTGGGAAATGAAAACATAATTTTGAAGTAGTCTATAATATTGAAATGCAGCACTCTGCTTCTTTTCGAAGCAAGACTTGCTTTAGGCTCACTGGGTGCAGAAGGGTCCTCAAGGCAAAGAGGCTCAGAGACAGCAGGAATGGGATCTTAAGAAAGATATCACTCATTCTATGAAACAAATTGCTCTAATTAAAAAAAAAGAAGTGTCATGTTAGCAAGAGTAGCTCAATTGGTAATGTGACGGTGGGAACAAGTTGTAAAAAGCCTCTGTAGAAATATCTGGTCTACTGATCTGTAATTTGCTGTTTTGGGTTGTGATGAAAGGGATTGGAAATTGATAGCTAGTGGTCTCTAACACTTCTGGCCATTCCCTACTCCTTTCACTCTCCTTTCCCAAGAATAGAGACCTTGAAAAAAATTTCTCTTCCATTTTCCTTCCCATCTTCTGTCTGAATATTTGACTGCATTAGGGAGAGATGGCTGAAGACAATATTTTTTTTCAACTTATGTCTGTTTTACCCATCACCCACAAATTCCTATAAACTTTGGAAGACTTGGAGATTTATTAATTTGTGCATTTGTAAAAAATTCTGTGCCCTTCATATTGAAAGAGCACTACCAAAAGGAAAAAAATAACATTTGTTGAAATACACATAAATTTCGAGATCATAAACCTCTGTGTCTACCTAGACGTCCTATTCCCCCTTTTCACCAATGTTTATATCCTTGCTTTTGTTTGATCCCATTTGTGTGAATTAAAATATTTTGCCACCTGTTTGTAGAAGTGATAAAATTTAGACAACTTTATTTATTTTTAAATTTATACAATTTTAATCGAATCAGATTGCCTATTGGTGTAAGAAATTCTCATCTGTTTTGTCATAGAGAGGAAATACTATATTGATGTAAAATATACATGTCTAAGGATTATAAATCTGTAGGTTCTTGGAAGTAAATGCCAAATTTACAGACTTCTTTTTTTTTTTTTTAATACCAGTGCTTCTCCAAATTCAATGTTCATACAGATCACCTGGGGATCTTGTTAAAATGCAATTCTAATTCAGTAAGTCTTGGGCAGGACCCAAGATTATGCATTTCTGACAATCTCTCAGGTGCTGCTGATATTCTGGAACACATTCCACACTGGAGAGCAAGCATCTATACACATTTGCATTTTACTCTCTTTGGTTCCAGTCGTATGATTCATTGGTTGGTGTAACTCAAAGTTGGCTTTACTAAGCATGATTAAGTTACAAAATTTGCAACTTTGGCACTGAGTTGACAATTATCAAGCTCCTTTTTTTAAAACAAATTTTATATTTTTAATTTTTAAAAAATTCAATTAGCTAACATACAGTACATCATTAGTTTCAGATGTAGAGTTCAATAATTCATCAGTTGCTTATAACACCCAGGGCTCATTATATCCTGCGCCCTCCTTTAATGGCCATCATCCAGTTACCCTGTCCTCCCACCCACTTCTCCAGCCACCCTCAGTTTGTTTTCTATAGTTAAGAGTAGTTCCCTCTTTTCAAAGGAAGAAAAGTGGGATTCTCAGGTGGTGTTCATTCCTGAGACCCTTAGATCCCTTCTGTGGTTGTCTAATAGTGCTCTAGATCTTCTCCTGTGTCTCTTAGTCATGTGGGATTATATTTTCCATTCTAGATATCAATTAAAGATGGGTGTTTTTAAAAAATGTACTCCTATTTCAAAATATTTCCTCATCAATGACTTTTTTACCTAACTCTCTGAAGAATATTCAATAATTTGACTAGAACATGAGAGTCCCTCTTCATACTTTTGGCTGATTATAACACATAAATAAATAATTATCTAAATTAAGTAGGGATAAAATGATTAAAATTTCTTACATTTAGTTGTTTATGTGTTGGCCCTCCCATTAGTCTATAAATCCTTTGAGGGCAGGGTCTATGTATGTTTCATTTTCATGTAAGTGTAATTGCCAATAGAGGTTTTAGAGAGAGTTGGCATATCATAAATAGTGGACAAATTAAATTCAATTATCCAGTGGACACGAAGATTCTAATATAATAAGGTCTCTAAAAATGATAATGACTGTTCTTGGGAAAAGCCTTCTTCTTAGGACTTAGGACTTTCTCTTCTTAGGACTTGAGATACTTCAGACAAGCCAGTGATCCCATGTTGTTCTCTGAATCTTCGTTTTCCCTACTTATAAAATGGAGATAAAACATTTTTCATTAGTGAAAAATGGTAAGAGTAAGCTGTAGGTTTGAGTGTTCAGTGATTCTAACAGTCTGTTTTGCTGGACATAAAGGGACTCAGGGAATATAAAAACATCCTGAGAAAGAGCAAGACTCCCTTGCCCACTGGCTGAGACAATGCTCAGTGTTTTTTCTTTTTTCGCCACCACACAAAAAGGTTAGATTTTCTAGCCTCTCTTCTAGCTATCTGAGACCACAGGGTTAAATTTTGGAAAAGGCAGTATCATTCAAAATGAAGTACACTCTTTCTAGACCTCATCCTTAGAAACCTTCCGCATGAATTCTTTGTCTTCTCCTGCTGTTCTTTGGTGGCCTTGGAAATCACAAATGCCAGATTGTGCAGCTGCAAGATGAAAGCACCTGTGTCTCTGAGCTTGGAGGATAGTTGCCCAGGAGAGCCACATGACCTGTATTGGATTGCGCTGAGGATAAGAAATAAACCTTGACTGTGTTAAGCCACTGAGATTTTTGCAGTTGTTGTAGTAGCCAGCATTAATCATTCTGATTAATATACCTCCTTATATCTGTAAGAGATTTCCTAGACTTGGGGAGAGATAAGGGATGAAAGAGGGGAAAAAAATGAGAGAGAAGTGTTGGTGGGCTTGGAAGAGGAGGACTGGGCATGAAGATATCATGTGAAGAGCAGGAGAGCCAGTGTCCAGAATCAGCCTAGCTTCTACCTGTAGAACTTCCCCTTACCATCACTGAGAGCTATGTTTACTGTTGGTCCTATTACCCCAGGAAAGAGAGGAAAGAAAGCTAGTAAATCCCCTATTTACTGGGCTTGAAACTCATCTGTATTTCAAGACTTTTTTTACTGTAGAGCTTAAACAGGTTGACTCCTCCTCTACTTCTCTCCTTCCCCATATACATCAAGTTCCTGGAGTTTTGTGAAACACATCGCCTGAAGATGGTCCCTAAATATCCAATAGGGGGATGGTGAAATGGAGTAAAAGCTATAAAGAGTGCCCCAAAGCAGGTGAGTGAGAAAAAATATAACATCGTTATAAAAATTACCAACATGAAATGATGTTTAATATATGTCTGGCACTGTGTCCAAGGCTAGACCCATGTCATCTCATTTAATCCATCCCTTGTGAGAAGTTACTATTTTTTTTTCTTTAATAAAAACCAAGGCATAGAGAGCATTAAATAAATTGTCCTGATCCCACAGCTAGTAAATGAAAGACACCACAGCAGTTTCCCATTGCTCTTAACGTAAAGATTAAATATCTCGATGTGCCTTACAAAATCCTATATGAGCTGGTTCTTGTCTATAAACTTTTTCCTTTTACTTGTTTGCTTTTAAACTGGTATCATTTACTCATCCTTCAAATCTCAGCTGAGAAGTCACTTACTCGGGGAACTCGTTTTTTTTTAAGATTTTATTTATCCATTTGACAGAGAGAGAGAGAGATCACAAGTAGGCAGAGAGGCAGGCAGAGAGAGAGAGGGGGAAGCAGGCTCCCCACCGAGCAGAGAGCCTGATGCGGGGCTTGATCCCAGGATCCCGAGATCGTGACCTGAGCCGAAGGCAGAGGTTTAACCCACTGAGTCACCCAGTTGCCCCACTGGGGGAATTCTTCCCTGACCAACTTCGAAAGTCTGAAATTCCGTCAAGTTCCCCTGCTCTCCACACTCCTAGCACCTTGTACTCTTCTATCGTGGCACTATCAGAAACATTTATCTGTATTACACTTGGAGTACTGTCTGTCTTTTCTAGAATGTACTCACTGTGAGGCAAGGACTAAGGGTGCTTAGCTCATTATCTCTGCCTGGCACATACAAAGCTCACAGTAAATGTTTGTTAAGAGAATGAAGAAAATGAATGACCCTTAGGTTTTAAATTGGTCTCTAGAATAAATATTGATAGAAGATGGGATGAGAGCAGGAGAGCAGGTAAAGAATATTGCTGTTTGAAAAGAACTATGAGAACCTCATCACTTAACATGTATTCTTAACAGTTTCATTGTGTTGAAAAGAGAATTTTGTTTTCTTTTTTTATTCTTTTCACAGTTTTGCAGTGAGTGGTACTCTTATTAGTTTTTTTCTTATTAGTTTTTGAAGGTAGTATTATTTCTATAAGAAAACTTGGGGTTTTTAATCTTCTGAGTGACTCTGAATTTATTACGAAGGATTCTTAAGGTTATAAAAATATTGAGCATTGTATGTAGATTGATTAAATGACATGCCTTCTATTTAAAAGATAAATATAGATGCTATTATAACTAATGCAGTGTATTTACAAGCATTAACAAATCCACAGTAACTTTTTACAATTACGTATTTTCCTCAATTAGCAGATTTAAGTATTTTCACTTCTTAATATTAAAAATAAATGGCCCTCATTCCTAAGTGGTAAAAACTTCTAGGTTAAAGAGAGCTAAATCTTCTAACCCTATTATGAACCTAGTTTTAAGATGTTATTGAAACAAATGATCTGTTATGTACTAATGTTCTAGTTTTACATTGTATTTTTACATTCCTCATGAAAATCGGTTTCTTAAATCAAGGCCATCTCCAAATTGTGTTTGATTTTTCTTTTTGTGAGATCTCTCTTTGGCTGGTTGGTTACTCACTCTCTCCTTAGCTTCTAGTACACAGAGTACTCACAGACCAGTTACTAAAGGCAAGAATTGATAATTAAGGGAGAATATAAATTAATTTGACTTCTTACAAAATCAGGAAAATATTGTCATGCTATGAAAAATTTTATTTGTTCATGTAATTACCAATTTGACTATTACTAGTGGTAATTAAGAAAGTGAAATGGTTTCTAACAAATCAAATTTCTTACACTATTTCTTCAGTGTATTCTATATATGCATATCTCCAAAATAATTTTCCAGATTCCTTATTTTAACATTTTAGTTTCTGCTCAAAAATTTGCAAGGGCTTCAATTGCCTACAATTTAAAGCCCAAGTATTTTATCTTAGTATGCTATATTCTCCCCAATTTACTTTTCTGTTCTTTTTTTTCTCAATATGTCCCAACAAAGCTGCTTCAGGGGGGCAGTTAAAGATGTGGTTGAAAGCAAGAAAAACTCAGGTCAAATTCTGGCTGTACCACTTGCTCCCAAGTACTGGGCTGAGTGCCGAGCAATAAATCCATGTCATATTTATATCCTAAGGCGGCTTTATAAGGGACATTATTAGTATGATCTTGATTTTACAGGTGAGAAAACTGAGGTTTACAGCAGCTAGATGGCTGGTCCAACACCACACAGATCAAGTGTATGGGCTGAAAAATGAGAGAGATTTTCAATTTCTGAAAATAGTCTAAACACGCTGATTTTTTCATAAAAAGAAAATAATTGAGCCATGAATAATTTTGAACATACTTAAAGAAACTTTATCTAAAAAAGAGAATTTGAACAGTACTATAGAGTTAATGAAGTAGAAATTAATTTATTTCATACTTTTATCCTAGAATTTATTTAGAAATAAAGCTTGTCATTTATAGTAGAAGAATAAAGTTGCTTTTAGAAGGGTGTGGGGAAATAACACCAAATAGGAGTCAGGAACCTCTTTGGAAGGTTTGTTACTGGGCATGCCACTTAGCCTCTCCAAGCCTTAGATTTCATATTCTAGAAGGTATGCCATAAGAGTCTTCTTTCTGATCTCACAAGATTATTTTGAGGCTGTGTGAAAATACTAGAAAATGTCCTAAAAACTGTGAAAATATAAGATACTATTATCATCTATTCAAAATGTGACTTTTTAAAAAAAATATCAATAGAGAATAAAATCATACTATTTCTACTATGGGACTAAACCTTGATTATAGGAATACTTTTATCAGGCCATAATATTTTTTCCCATTTTTACCTACACAATTACACAGACATTTTTATTAATTTTATTTTTAATTAGCACAAAAAAACTACATTTTGATTGTTGGGTGGGTTGTTTAAGAAAATTGTTGGAAGCTTAGTCAGCTAATGGATATTAATAAGCAATTTGTCCATGAGTTTTAAAATATATCCAGGAAAACTTTAGCCAGTTGCAAAAATGTCATTGGCTTTTTCCTTTACCCTCTTTATTGATGCCCTTCCTTACTGTACCCAAGTTCCTGATGTAAGAGAGTAATAAGCAGACAAATCAACATTCCTTCCTATACAGCAAAGCAACTCGTCAGTGTATGGGAGGGTTCAAAGTTCACAGAATCTGCTTACTTTGGTTTTTTTCAGAATATGTGGCTTTGCCTGATTGTAGCCTATAAAGTCAAAACTGTATTCATGTGGGAAGAAATGAAGGACATAAGGCTCTAGTTTTTGCATAAAGATAGTAAAAAAAATATGAGATGCACCATTTCCATAATGCTACACTTTGCTTTTGCATTTGGGATAGATTTTGTGAAAGCATGTCAGTCATTCACTAATATTTAGCTCTAATATGAAGTGGCATATAGTAAACAGTGCCAAAGATGTAAAATGCAAGAAAAATGGTTCATAGAATACAAAGCATTTATTCCAAATGCTCTAGAATACAAAGCATTTATTCCAAATGCTCATTAAAATAAATGAAGGTAAGTGGATAAGCCATATATTTTTATTTTATGCTCATATTTGGAATAGTTTCATCTACTTAGAAAAGAAAAAAATTTAAAAATATGAATACTCTCCATGAAGCTGAACCAAAGCATTTGAGAATTTTTTAGTATAAAATAGTTTTCAAGCAGAAATATTTATGTGCTGGATTTAAAGGAGAAGACTTAAATGTTTGTTTCAACAAATTAAATGCTTCAATGATGATGTAAAACTATAGGCTCAAAACTGTTTTTGAAAGTTTTTCAAACCAAATGCATTTCTTCTTTTGAAGACACACACACACACACACACACACACACACACACACACACACTCTAAAAGGATCTGGACTCATGTTAGGATTTCCTTCTATAAAGGATTCCTTTTTCCAACTCCACTATGCCTTTTGCTGTGAATTGTTGAGATAAATGCATTATCAGAGAATAAAGGTTTCTTTCCTTTTCTAAAGTCATATTTCAGATTAGCTGATAAAACTAAGAATGTACATACTACTACTTATTTTCTCGCATTGGTATGCTGGTGGGTTTAAACCCATCTGTTGATGTTGCAGAATGTACTTAGTCAAAGCAGAAGTTAGGCAAGAGATTGAGAAACATGGACAAGGTAGCTTTCTCAGAGTTAGATTCAGGCCTTAACCAAGTTGAGAAAATGGAATGACAGGGTTTTTGTTTAGTTTTAGTTTTTGTTTTTAATTTATGTAGCTTCTGAAGTCCCTGGAAAAGGGCTTTGTTCATTGTAAGCACTTAGTATTTATTGAATGAATGAAGGAAAACTCAGGGAAGAAAAATGACTTCCCTCTACCTTGCCTTCCCATAATGGTGGTGATTAATTAGGGTGGAACTGTCCCATGTTGACCTTTTGGAATAGAAGTGGGATGGAGAGAATGGATGCTTGAACTTGGACCTTCCTAAATCATTTCCCCTGGTTTTAGCACTCTCAACGGAGGAATTGCCTAGGGATCTGAGGTAGGACCCTTTCTTTGGCTCTGTTTTATATTCAGTGCTTGTTTGGTAAGGGCACATGAGTGAGCCTCATCTTCCTAAAATGCCAGGCTTGGATAAGTACAAGTGTACTTCTGTTTTTAACTGTCTGTTTCCATCCAGCTACTGAAATCAACCTGTTAGGGTACTTTGGTCTGAGGAAGATTTGAGTGGAAAAAACATTTGTATATCTAAGTCTTCCTCAAACATTGGAGAGTATTATGGTTTTTCTCCTGTGTTGGACACACAGGAATGCTTTTAGGTGGGACATCATTTGCCAGCCTTGACTGAATTCCAAACATGTTACCACATAATTCTGTGGTCTGTTCAATCCTGTCTTCTATCTTGGGAAGCAGCAGCCGAGGCTTCCCAGAGAATAGGTTTTCCAGGTCCTTCATTAGTCTTCATTGGTACCTTCATTGATTACTTCATCTAAGTAATTTAGATGGTCATGTAGGTACGGATTTCCCAATAGTTCTCGTTTCTTCCTTCAGATAAGGCATATTTCTAATTCTAGATCAAATTCTGATCACTGACTTTAAAAAAATCCAGTAGAGTCATGATTTGAAAACTGAACTGCAGATTTCTGTGAACTCCCATCTCCCACTCTCTTCTCATGAACTTCCCTCCTGTAGATTCTAAGGTCATTCAAAGAATACTGAGCTGATCAAAAGCAAAATGTCTTTAGATATCAGACACTAGTTTCAAGGTATTCTTGGGATGTTCTCTATAGTGGAATTATGAGTTTTCAGGATTTCTAGTTAGATGTGTATAAACAAGTATTTAAAAATTAGTTTCTAATTAATAGTAATTAGAAAATTATTTCTGCCTGAAAAATTCAACAGGCATTATTATTTGAAAAGTTATTAAAATCAATGTGTTGACAATAAAAAGACTTTTCATTTCTCATCCTCACAGAACTTTGGGATTTTCTTTCTTTCGTCTTGAACTTGAATCATGAAATATTTTAATGGAAAGGTATCCCTTAATTAGGGGAGGATCAGTAGTTCCCTGAGTATGATAAATTTTTTCTCAATGACAAATTTCTCTCTCTTATTTAGAAAAGAAGTATGAGAAATAAAATTTATTAGGTGGAATATAGTTTACATGATTTTCTTTATAGCTTACAAATAAATATTTTATCTTTGTCTATGTATAGACACTGTGATATCACTGAGTGTTTTGTAGGCATCGTTGATGATGAAGCAAAGTAATTTGTATATTTGTGTTCATGTTGTACCCAGATACAATATTAAACCCTAATTCTTGTCTCTGTGGTTCCTAAAAACTTCAAATTAGAAAAAAGTGTGGTTGAGAAAGGAGGTTTTTAAAGATGGCTTATTCTTTTAATAGGTACAGAAAGTCCAAATATCTTAATCATAATTTTAACATTATAAATATTATTAATAAAACTTAACAGTCAATCAACAATAGCATATTTTAGCATAACACTGAAATAAGAAAGAAAGAAATGTGGGGAAGTTGTAGTGTTTCCCACTGTTAGTTTACAAATAACAATATTTAAGCACAAAATATTAAACCAACATAATTAAGGCTCTTATACCTCAAGAGTCAGTTAGCAATAATATTGAAAGTATCTAAATTACTAAATGGTAGAGGAACATACTCCCGTGTAGTCTAGCTGCACCAAAATAGAAATGTCAGAATTGAAGTCAGCATAATGTTTTCTCAAGAACAAATCAGGCTTCTGCAGTTGGTTTGAATAAGATGTCTGAAGTGTGAACATATACAGTTGACTGTCATATACTGTGACCCCTCTGGGGCTCTCCTCTGCTGGGTTCATGCTTCTATCATAAGTGTAGCTTCTTGAAGGCTAGTGTGAGAGCTTTTGAGTGGAAGAGTAAATTTCCTAATATTTCTCCTACTTCAGGGAGTAAGTGGAAAAAGGGGGGGGCTTAAAGACACATTCTTTTATGCAAACATTTTTCTAAGGTTCAAAGGTGGATGGGTGAAAGTTGCATGTCAAGTCTAGTAGTACTTGAGCAGCTGCAGATTTCCTACCATAGAAAAAATGGTGATCTTATGGTTGGTTCAGATGTATACCTCAAGATAATTGAAACTTTCACCAGGGGTTTTGGACTTTCTATAAGAAAAAAACAATAATTGGAAATTGTTCATTGTGAATACATTAGATTTGTACAGACAAAACATTCATGAAGTGCAATTATAGCCAGTGTTGCTATATTAGTATGAATGTTAATAGCATGTTTGTTTTGGAAATGGGTTATGCATTCTGATAAATGTCTGCTTTAATCTAGTCATCTGTGTATCACTTGTCTAAGTACTCTCATTTAAGATGCCATATCCCTTCTTGTAGCAATAAAGGGGTAAAGCAACATTAATATTAAATAATTAGAAAAACAAAAGGGGAATGATTAAACATATTTACATAATTGAAATAACACTGTGTCGCAGTGGGAAATCGGGACAATGTTGTCTCCTTTCAAAGTAATTCATAATTCAGATTTTTAATTATGGCATATTCATTCATTTAAAGATGATTCTGGATGAGAGGGCCACTAATGAAATACAATCATTAGCATCTAAACAAAGTAATTTACAAAGTCTCCTTTAGGGGAAAAGATTTCTAGAACATCATCAATCACACAAGATATGCAAAAACAAGCAATTAAACCACACACAAGAACTACAACAGCCTTATATATCAGTAATGTACACATGAAAACATAACTGATTACAATGATTAGACTAGGGTAGTGTGGTTAATTTGTATTTTATGTAGTGATTCCATGGAAGAATGCACCCGGACAGACACATTACACACAAGAGGAACTTCATTTCATTAATACTCACTTAAAACACATGACCAAAAACACCCAAAATACAAACCTTGAATTTTGAGTTGTTGCCTGTTCATCCACATGGGATCAAAATCCTACATAGTTTGATAAAACCTCTTACTCTCTCCTGCATCTCTTTTTGCCTGCTGTTTACTTTTATAAACTGGCAAAATGTGCGATTAGGAAAGTATTTTGTGAGAGGCAGGTGCTGCATTGGTTTCTCATTATTTGTTTAAATCCTGCTTTAGACCTCCAATGACAAAGTGTTTCCAGCCCTCACAGGGTCCGCGATTTACCAGCTCTTCCTCCATATACAGAATTACAGATTATTAAACATGCAGCAGGCCTAAATGGATAGGACCATTCTCTGACTTCTAATGCCTGTGTTCGGTATCTTGCTAAATGGACCCACAAAAAGGCTGGTTTCAAACACAGCTCCTGCAGGCCGTCTTAGAGTTGTTGAAAATCTATACTACTTACTTCCGCCAGTAGAATTTTCTTTGTGAAGGTGGAAGGAAGGCTCGGGTGGAAAAAGAGAAGGAATTAAGAGAGCAGTGTTGTGTTGAGGAGGGGGAACTCCGTGGAGGAGGCCGGCACCCCTGGTGTAAGCTGAGCTGCCTTCGATAACCACCAGCTACAGAAGCCAAAATATGCTCTATTGGGTACTCGAAGGATAAAAATACTGGTTAATTTTCAACAGCGCTCCTTCATTTGACTTTACAATTTACAACAGTGAACATTAATGCAGGAATAGCTTGGTTGAGGAGGAGTTTAAAATTAGAGCCCCTCTTCTCATTAGCCCCAACAGCCTGACCCAGGGTGACTGAGAAGCAATTTGTCGCCAGATTCTCATTTTGCTTCTGTTATGGCTCCTTGTAAATGAAGCGCGGCAATTTATTGTAGCACCTCTAGGAGTCAAGAACATAATGTGTAAAACACATACAAAAAAAAATCTTTCTTCACATTCATTAACACCCAGCACATAGAGGCTGTTCACTTTTCTCTCTAATGAAGTGGGGGGGGGGGATCTTAAATCTAAAGCTTTCCATCATGTGAAGAAGTCCTCTTCAGGCCATTAGACGGAGGCTGAGTTGGAGTGAAGAAGGGTCAGTGACAAAACCAGAGAATGGCAATAGGAGGAAAAATAGAAAATGGATAAAGGAGGAGACTTTAGAAGCCTCGAAGAATGGAAAGTACATTTTTGGCATCCATGATCAACCCTTCTTGTCTCTTAGTGTATTTTCTGTTGTCAGGGAAGAAAAGAAGATGTGACTTTTTCTATAGCTGGAAATTGCTCTTGTGTTTGGCCAATTCTCATTGCTTCACCCCTGATCTGACCCTGTAAGCAGCATTAAGTTAGGTTCATTTAAAGATCATATTGTCTATAATCTCTAAAACACGTTTGCTTGTTTCCTCTCCCCTCCCACAGCCTGTGTAAGAAATTGCGATGTTCGTGGTTTTAATGCACTCTGTGTAATAGGCTGCTAGGGCCGAGGGCTGGCCATAGGGTTTTAGCTTGCTTCCATGATTAATTCTGATTAATGGTTTGGTTTGTGTGGGGTCTCACAAATGGCACCTCCAGAGGAACCTAATGACAAATTACTATATGGAAAAAATTACACGAGGGTCCAGGGCTGCCCTTTTGGATTAAATGCTGAAAGTTGTCATATACTGTACTGATGCTCTCACCCATTTTATGATGTAGTAAAAGGCACTCAGTACTTCTGGCAATAATAGTGGTCTTTTAAAACTCATTTTAGAAAAAAGTCAAATATTGAGTTTATAGAACCAGGTGAAAATGTCAGCAAAATTGGATAGGTTTTCTTTGGAGGGTTTAGTGAGTGTTTATGAAGTGCCAGGTACTGTGCCAAGCCGATTAAATGACTTAACTAAGTTACTCCTCACAACACCGGGTTAGTATAATTAAAGTAGGAATAGGAGATTGAGCGTAGTAATATCAAGTACAAATAATAGGATCTTCCGTCTTCCCCATGATGCGGTTGAGGAACCCAAGGTGAAGGGAGGTAGAATTACGTGCCCAAAGTGAGAAAGAAGCAGAGCTGGGATTCCAGCCCAGTCCATGTGTTGCAAAGACCCATACACATCATCTCAACATACCACTCAGGTGGGGGCACCTTTTGTTTTAAACTCCCAGAACAAGTTCCTCTTCTTGCTTCTATTAGATTTAACAAACATCAATTTTTTTGATGGTACAGGTTAAAATTTCTCTTTAAAATACTGAAATTTGGGGGCGCCTAGGTGGCTCAGTGGGTTAAGCCGCTGCCTTCGGCTCGGGTCATGATCTCAGGGTCCTGGGATCGAGTCCCGCATCGGGCTCTCTGCTCAGCAGGGAGCCTGCTTCCTCCTCTCTCTCTGCCTGCCTCTCTGCCTACTTGTAATCTCTCTCTGTCAAATAAATAAATAAATCTTTAAAATACTGAAATTTGTAATGCCAAAGCAGTTAAACTTCTGTTTTGCCAAATGCATCACATTTATTGTAGGGATTAAAACCTGTCTGTCTCTTTTCTGCCTAACCCAACTGATCAATGTCCTTTCATATGCTGCCTTATATTCACCTTTCTTAGTCACACTCTTAGTTATCTGAGATTTAGATTGGGGTCGTGTCAGCCAGTTCTGGTTTTTAATATTTTATTTGTCCTCATTCATAACCTGCATGTGTACTGACAAAGCATGGTTACTATCTGAAGGTCAAAATTTGTCACACACAAAAAAGGTAAAATTAAAGAAATTTAAGAACAGTTGTCTTGGGCAGTTTGGGTGTGTAACAAAAATATCATAAATTGGATGACTTATTTGCAACATAAATTTATTTCTCACCATTCTAGAGGCTGAAAATCTGAAATCGGGGTGCCAGCATCATTGGTTCCTGGTGAGGGCCTTCTTTATGGTTGCCAAAGGCTGCCTTTTCACTGTGTCCTTACAAGGGGAAAGAAAATTAGTTAGCTCTCATTTCATTTTTGTTGTTGTTGTTTTCTTATAAGGACACTAATTTCATTTGAAAGGGCCCCATCCTTTTTACCTAATGATCTACCAAAGATCTCATCTCCAAATACTGTCACGTAAAGATTAGAGTTTTGGCATATAAATTTAGGGAAGACAGAAACATTCAATCCATAACTATTCAACTAAAGCACCTTTTGTTACAATCCTAGATTTCTCTCTGTTTTGATGTCCCAGGTCAGCACCTAAGTGCTGCAACCAGACTAACAGTCTGACCACTGTCTGAAGCTCATACATGGGTGGGGTCTTGGATTACCTCACTTGGACAGCTCCTGCTACCTGCCAACTAACTGTGTGAGACAGTGACCCAAGCAGTTTAACAACTGTGATATTATGATTGATAATCCGTATGTATTTGGTCTTCATTCCCTTTTCTGGCACAGAGCTCCTAAAGTCCCTGGGATTTCCTAAGTGATGAGAACTTTAAAGTTGTCTTTTGATGTTACTTAGGTGACTTTTAGACCGCACCTAAGGATGGGGGCTGGTTGCCGGTGGATCCAACCATGTGCTTAGAGGGACAGAACCTTTGGTCCCACCCCTTGACTTCCAGAGAGGGGAGAAGAACTGGAGGTTGAGTTCAGTCATCAATGGTTGATGATTCCATCAGTCCTGCCTTTGTAATGAAGCTTCTATAAAAATCCAAAAGGGGAAAGTTCAGAGAGCTTCTGGATTGGTGGACATGTGGAGATGCTGGAGTAATGGCACCCTGGAGAGGGCAAGGAAGCCCTGGGTCCTTTCTCACACACCTTGCCCTAGGCATGTCTATCTGGCTGTTCCTGAGTTATATATAGCCTTTCATAAGAAACCAGTAATCTAGTTAGTAAAATATTCCTCTAAGTTTTGTGAGCTGCTTTAACAAATTAATCGGACCTGAGGAGAGGGTCGTTGGAATCTCTGATCTGTAGCAATTTTGTCTGAAGTTCAGATGATAACCTGGACTTGCCACTGGCATCGGAAGTGTGTGTGGGAGGGGGTGGGGCGGGTAAGAGCAATCTTGTAGGGCTGACCCTTTTACCTAAGGAATCTGACGTTATCTTGGGTAGACAGCAGTAGTTGTTGGGGAAACACATTCCCCTCCACCCTCACAGGTTAGAAACCGGGGTCAGAACACCCTTAATAATGAAAGAACATTAGATGCTATGGCTGATCCCAGTGTCATCTGGTGGCTGTGATTGTGTGTATTTATTTCTGCCAGACTATTTGCTCCCCATGGACAGAATGTGTCAGTCTTACTGTGTTCCTAAGGGAATGACATGGTGTTGCCATGCAGTATAAAGTTGTCACTGAAGGAAAGATTCTTCTTTAACAAAAAGAGTCCTGGAGCATCTGCACTCTGAAGGCTTTAGACAAACTTGAGCAAACATGACATTGACTGTAAACTGGGGGACAAGCAACTTCTAATTGTTTATTAGTTCTTGGAGCCATTCAATTCCTTTGATTTAACTGTGTTAGTCTCCCTGTAATTATTCTCTTAAAATGTAGTGTGATTTCTGAAGTCTAAGAGAAAAATTTTCCCACCTAATGCTTTGTGTACAAAATATTAGCTGTGAGTTAATATTCTAAACCTTTATTACTTCCTTGCCTGGCTCAAAAAAACACATTTGTACCTACTGTCTGCAGTCAGAATAGGCTAGATGCTGACTTAGATGTTGGGGATATAAAGATGAAAAATTTCTGTTCTTAAATTTAAGAACAGTGGGGGGAGACAGATGCAGAAACAGATGCAAAAAGGGTAGCTTTCTCACTGATAATGTTGAGAAGCCAAAAGCTTTGTTTATACATCTGGTTATCTGAGTTTGTGTAGTTGATATATTTATTACTTACCTTCCACAAAGCTGCTTTGGTGTAGTCGACCCCAAAACACAGATTATTAAATCATTAAATCAAACAATCAGATTATTAAATCATGCTCAGAGATTGAAATAAGTACATTCAGTATCTTCGAAACAGTCTCATTCAGTTAAACCCTGATCTAATTTCTATACGATGCCATTTAGGTATATGAGGGTTTCTTATGTGCCCATAAAATCCAAGAGGCAAATTTACAGTAAAGCTAAATTTCAGGGTATCTCACCCACATGGGGCCCTAGAAATGAGTTCATATGGCCAAATGTCTTAGCAAAACTTTACAAAAGAAGATATTTTAACCACTGTGGTCTGTGCCTTGGTACTTCAACTTCCCATCCATCACACTTCCCCTCAGGTAGGGTAGTGCATTAGTGGCCTTGAGCAGTTCTTAGATACAACCAAGTGGAAATTGATTTGGAATACATATTATTTGGATTCAGTGGGATCATTTATGTAGCCTGCAATCTCTTCTGCATACAGTTAAATTATTCTAGCTGCTCTAGTCCTGACTTGCAAATTGAAATGAAATATACTGAATTTCAGGGGACCCCGAATAGTCAAAACAACTGTGAAAAAGAAGAACAAAATGGGAAGACTCATAGGTCTTGATTTCAGAACTTTCTATAAGGATAGTAATTAAAACAGGATGTTACTGGCCTAAGGGTAGACACATGGACTGATGGAACAGAATTGAGAGCCCAGAAATAAACTCTTATATATATGGTCGGTTAATTTTCAACAAGGACACCAAGGCCTTTCAATAAGAAAAGAATAGTCTCTTCAACAAATGATGCTTGGAAAACTGGGTATCACATTATCAAAAAAATCACTTAAGTATTCTGTAGCCAGGGGCACCTAGCTGCCTCGTGACTCTTGATCTCAGGATTGTAGGTTCAAGCCCCATGTTGGAGGTAGAGATTACATAAATAAATAAATAAATAAATAAAATCTTTAAAAAGAAATTGTTCTGTAGCCCAAAAAGCAGGAGAAAAAGTATATTACAGAGGTATGTCAAGCAGTTGAGTAACACAAGTATTACAATACTCTTACGGATTTTGTGATACTTTGATAACTTTTCCAAATTGATTTCTTATTCTAAATAAGTACTCACTTTCATACCTAATTTTGTATTCATAATTTTTTAAAAATTTACTCTGAAAGTGTTCCCTACCATCCCCAAAATAGTAAAAGCTTCATAAAATCTGCATTGACCTCTGGAAACTAGGTAGTGAGTCTCTAGTAGCCCAAATAGCACAGATAATGACAAATGAAGTAAGGCTGAGTTCTAGCTGAACCTGCTTCCTTGGCTGGGTGCCCTCATGTAAGGTACACACTGAAAATTCTACACAACAGCCCTATCACCTGCTATCAGATGTTTCTATACACACACCTGCACACACACACACACCACACGTTTCAAGTGGGGTTTGATCTTCTCAGTGTAAAGTTAGACTATCTTCTTCTAGATACTAGTTTTTCAAAAGCGTTAATGATGGCAGTTTTTGGCCCTGAAATGATTTAGCGTTCTGTTTATATTTTTATTTTTTAAAAAATATTTTATTTATTTGTCAGAGAGAGAGTACACTGGCAGGCAGAGGCAGAAGCAGGCTTCCTGTCGAGAAAGGAGCCCTATGTGGGACTCGACCCCAGGACACTAGGATCATGACCTGAGCTGAAGGTAGCCACTTAACTGACTGAGCTACCCAGGCATCCCGTGCTCTGTTTTTATTAATTGAAAAAGTATTTATTAGGTATATACTCTGTTCAAGACCCTGTGATAACCAAAAAAGATGAGTGAAGCCAGATTTTGTCCTCAAATCAGTCTAAGACATATCTGTGTAGTACAATAGAATAAAAAACAGTGATGTGTCTCACAGAGGTTCTTGGAAACTATTATGAGTACAGTGATCATATAATGTGTTGTTCAAACTCGATACTTTTGAGAGTGAAAAAAGACACTGCTAATAATTAAATTGAGACAACAGGCAAAAAGTGGGACAATCCAGGCAAACCAAGACTTACGGTCATCCTTGTTATGGGGAATTGTGAGAGAGGAAAATCATAGTGAAAAGGGACATTTGGGATAGTTTTTTGTGTCAGCTTGACTGGATCAGAGGATGCCATTTATCTGGTTAAGCATTACTTCTAGGTATCATCTGTGAGGATGTTGCTGAATGAGATTAGCATTTGAATCAGTGGACTCAGTAAAGAAGTCCATCTACTCCCTAAAGTGGAGGCTCTCATCACCTCTTTCTTGCCCTTCAACTGAGATTTACATCTGCTTCCCTGTTTCTCAGGCCTTCGTACTTGAACTGAATTACACCACTGATTTTCCTAAGCCTCCAGCTTGCAGAAGGCAGATGGTGGCTCTTCTCAACTTCCATAGCTGGGTGAGTCAATTCTTCATAATAAACCTGCTTTCATATCCTATTGGTTTGGTTTCTCTGAAAAACCCCTACTAATAGAGCATCTATGTTAGCTGTAGAGACTGAGCCCAGGGGACAGACAAGTAACATAAAGACATAGGAAGAAAGTAACAAATCATTATTTTGATCACCATTTGTCTTAAGGTTGACTAGACCATGGTGCTTCTGACCCTTCAGAGAAATGTCCATTGTACATGATTTTATGACAGTTACAAAACTCAGAAAAATGCTAATAGGATTACACATCTCTGAGTAGTCTCTATTCTAAAGTCATGTGTCAAAAAGTATTTTTTTTTTTTTAGCAAAGTTGAAAGCATTTTCTTAGGAGATAATGTTTTATGATCAAAGGCTGTTTTGAAATTGTAACATTTTACTGTCTTTCCTACCTTTATCAGGGTGTCTGCAACCTGATTAGTTTCTTAAAAGATTATTATTTCCCTGTGTTCAACCCACATGTCTGCAAGGACAGGGGTAAGAACAACCAATCAAAGCCCAGAGTTTAGAAATGGCCAACTATCATGAGGAATAATCCATGGACTATTTTAGATAAAATTCTGACAGCTTGCTCTTGTGACAAAGATGTTAACAAGGAAAGAAAATGGCACTAATTTAATCTATTCTTATAGTTCATTTTAAAATGAGACTAGCATGACACCAAGTTATAATAATAAATACTATAGTAATTTCACAATTCTTCCTACATGCTGTTCACACTCCTTTCACATGCAAATTTGCCATCCATTGCTTCATGACAGTGATTTTAAGTGCATTAAAGAATTCTGAATTTTCTTATACTTGGTCTCCTAATTATGTTGCAAGAACATACACAGAATAGTACCATATACTGGCATTTTCCTGATTTATAGCATCTCTTCTACAGTGAGTTCCCCTTTTCTCCTGACACAGATATGGGTTCTTGGACATAGTAACACTAGTATAAGTTGATTACTACTTCTATAGTGATTAGTATAGGAGTAACAATCAAATAATCACTAGGAGTAGTGAAAGAGAGAAGTAACATTTTCCAAAAACTAAGTCATTGTGAAATACCCAATACATCTTTATATGGTAGTACAAATTAACATTTATAAAAAGTTTTTTTTTTTACAAGATCACTTGGGTGCCTCAATCATTTGAGTATCTGACTCTTGATCTCAACTCAAGTCTTGATCTCAGGATTGTGAGTTCAGACCCTGCATTGGGCTCCACATTGGACATGTAGCCTGCTTAAAAACAAAACAAAACAAAACAAAACCCCATAGAGTATATATAAAAGACATATCTAAAGATTTTCCCGTTTTTGAGAACATGTTTGAAAAGGCTACATAACTGTGAATAAAAAATACTTAGGATCATTGCTTTTGAGCATCCCACTTTCTAGTGTACTGGATGCAAAGCACAGCATTGGTGTTGTGTTAAAAAAAAGTAGAAATGCGGGTCCCTGAGTGGCTTTGTTGGTTGATCTTAGTTGGTTGGCTAAGGTCATGATCCTGTTGCCCAGGATGGAGTCCTGCCTTGGGCTCCCTGCTCAGTGGAGAGTCTGCTTCTCCATCTGCCCTGTTCATGCTCTTTCTCTCTCTCATTCCCTTTCAAATAAATAATTAAAAAAAAATAAATATTATAGAAATATTATAATTGTTTAAGGACTGTGAAACCCGAGCCAATTAGGATTTCTTCATACGTGTCAGTGAATGCTAGGTCTACTATTCTGGATGAATTTGGAGTTTGGGATAGGCCTTGAAAAGAATGAAAAGTCTGGAGAGAGCACCTTTCCCTGAGTTAATCTAGCTGATCCATGAAAAGGTAGTATCCAAAGGTAACTCAAAGTCAATATATTGGAAAATCCTTTACTTTGGTGAAACTATGGAGAAGGGGTAGTTGGTCTCATTATATGGTTTTATTTATAAATACTATGTCCATGCTTGGTGATTCAGTGGTGAGAGATTGTGGGGCAATGAATTAAAGTGTCTACTTTCTGGGAAATGACTTTTGTACTTTTCCCTGTGAATAGAAAATTGTGACTGAGGAGTGTTCCAGGTGACAGTCCTTCTCACCTATTTCTTTAGCTTCTTGCCCACCAGGAGAGTGAAAACAAGGCTCTGACTTTGTCAGTAACTTCTCTGCTTGCTTGTTTAATTAATTAACCACCACCTCAGAATTCAGCTTAATAGCCTTAATTATGCAAAAAAACAATACACTGTGTAAATTAGTATACACCAGACGTGACATAATTACCAGGGCAGGGTGGACAACATTTTGTTGAAGTGCGGCTTTGAATGAGTCATTTCAATGCTGAAAATATATTTTTTGTATTTGAGAGCTAATGTACTGAATTGTTCTTTCAGAAACCTGGTTCCAATTGCTCTAAAATGCCAGGTAGGTGGAAAATAATAAATTCTGTGTCTTTTGAGATAAAAACCACATTTTGTATTATACTGCTGGGTGGCACAATCACTGTAATTTAGGAAGGTTGCTATTATTGTATGAGCAAACTTTTTTGGTATTATTACTGTTTATTTTAATGCAGGGACACGTTCTCTAGTAGACACATAATGAAAATGGCCCTGTATTAAAACTGTTTACCTGCTGTTTGCTGAAAGGCGTTGTAAAAATTAGAAATAAAAAAGACCTCCTGTCACCTAGCCCATCCCAGGCAGGGCAGAGAAAAAGATTATACCCTTTAGCAGCTTTGCTAGGGAGCCAAAAATAGATCCCACTTTTCACATGTCTCACTGAGTAAATTGTAGGTGGAAGGATGAGATCGTTTGTGTCAATTCAGGAAGAAAAACAGTATTCCCACAGATGTTGAGAAAGAGGGGTACCAATTTATTGAGAAATAAATTGACTGAGGTCCCACATTTGAGGAATTTAAGGTCAAAACAATTTTTTTTAATTCCTCAAATTGAGTGTGCTGAATTGTGCAATTATTTAGAGCTTCCCTGTTAACTTATCCAATTATCTGTGTAAGCACATAGGCATTGGAAACAGAGTGGAGAATGTTCTTCTTTCTGGAGAGAAAGTGCAATAAAACACTGGATTGCTTTGAATTTTACTACCTCCTCTTTCCTTTCTCGAGGTGCAAAGGGAGCAAGAAACAGCAAAAGTGTACATAAAAGCAGGAAGAAGCAGATGAGTCAGGAGAGGCCTAGGTAATTCACACCAGAAATGAGCCCTCAGACATCAAGGGTTGAAGTGACACTGCAGTGATAAAGCTGAATTAGCCCTTGGCAAAATTGTGAAGCAGTCCCGGGTCAGCCCTTCTCTTGGTTTCTGAGACATTTTCTATCCTTTTCTGCCACCTTTTGCCTTTCCTGTCAATACCCATCCACTCCCCTTTACCCTCCACTGGAGCCCAAGAAACTCCCCTAGTCAGTGAAAATCTTCACCAAACTAAGTCAAAACAAAACAAAAAACAAAAACCCCAAATCCGATGTTAGCTAGTTACCCATTTATTTTGCAAAATCGGTGTCTCTTTATGGCCCCTTCCTCCACCCTTTCTGTCTGACCTCCACTGTGATTAGAGAAGGGGTTACTTTGCAAGTCTTAGACCCTTAAAGCTTTCAAGGACTTTCATATGAGTGACAGGCAGCAGCTAAATGGCTCCAGGGATCCCCACCTGCTAGAGTTTTGCCTGTGTGTAACTCCCTCTCTTTGAGTGTGAGCTGGACCTAGGGTCTCACGTCTAACAGAATGTGGCAAAAATGATGAGATGTCACGTCTGAGATGAGGGTGCAAAAAGACTGTGGCTTTTTTCTTAGGAAAGGATCTTGCACTCTCCCCTGGCTTGCTCTGAGAGAAGCTGCCGGCCACATGGGATATGTCTTATGGGCAGGAACAGAAAGGGGCCTTCAACCAACAGCCCGCCAATGACAAGAGTCAGCTTGGAGGCCGCTCCTTCCTAGGCCGCGTGAATCCAGGCATAGTTGACTGTCTGCCCGCAATTTCGGGAGCGACTCTGAGCCAGATGTGCCCAGGTTCCTGACGCACAGCAACTGTGTGTCACTGAATAAACGTTCACTGTTTTAAACCTCTAAGTGGGGAACAGATTACACAATGAATAATAAACAATGAATCCTCTCATTTATAACATAAAAATGAATTTCAGTTAAGAGGATAATCAGTTAGTTAATTTGGTTAACCAAATAGTTAAATTAGCCCTGTATTGCCAACATCAGAACTCACCAGTCTTGGGGGGTGTATGCTTGGCTGAGGAGCCAAAGGGCGGGAGATGCGCGTGAAGCTCCCCTCTGGGGATTACCGCCGCCGACAGAAAATCTGACGTATCCCTGCCAACCCAGGAGGAGCTAAACGGCAACGCAGGGGGCGTGGTTTGGCCTGGCTACTGCGCCTGTGCTTGCGCCTGCGCCTGCGTGGCCTCATGGGGCTGTGGAGGCCACAGAGATGAGAGGCGCTTTCCTGAGTTTGGAGGTCCCTGTGCCTGCAGAAGGGTCACCCATCGCCTCACCACAAGGTACTTTTGTGGGGAACCTGGTGCTAACTTCATTTGCAGTGCACTTACTTTTGTGAGTTTCATGATTTGAACATGGGGCCAATGAGGGCCAAATTTTGGACTCATTTATGAACCCGCGTTGTCGTGTTAGCTTGGCTTGTAAATTTTGTCCTTCGTTCCAAGGGAATTCCCACATTTAACTGACTGTGGAACGCTTTCTTTTTTTTTTTTAAAGATTTTATTTATTTATTTGACAGAGAGAAATTACAAGTACACTGAGAGGCAGGCAGAGAGAGAGAGAGAAGGAAGCAGGCTCCCTGCCGAGCAGAGAGCCCGATGTGGGACTCGATCCCAGGACCCTGAGATCATGACCTGAGCCGAAGGCAGCGGCTTAACCCACTGAGCCACCCAGGCGCCCCTGTGGAACGCTTTCTTAAACAGAATCTCGTGAGACTACTGCTCTTAAGGAACACACTTTGGGAAACATTGATAAGGCGTTTCCTGTTAATGGGTTTATGGATTGTTGGCAGTTTTTAGCCATTGTAAATAACTTCTTTGGGAACATCTTGAATTGTTTCCTACAGTACATCCCCAAGAGAGGAATGGCTGAGTGAAATAACATGGTAGGAAATTTTGATAGAAATTCTCAAATTACTCTTCAGGAATATTACACCTTATTGTGTTTTCCCTAAACTCTGTCATTGGAAATTGCTATAGTAAATATTTGTCAATTTAGTAGGTAAAAAATTATGTATGTGTTTTAAAGTACACCTAGTTTATTTGATTATTAATATAGTTAAACATTTAAAACTTTGGTGAGTTGCTTATATTTGTACTTTCCCTTCTTTTTTTGTCATTATTTTTGGAAGTTTTAAGTATAATTTCATGTAAATATAAGTGCTTTGAAGGCAGGTCACTGAGTAAGTGGTTAGAATTGTGATAAAGGACAGAGGTTGGAGGCATATTAATTTAGATAGCTTGGTTGAAGACCACTCAGAGAAGGTGACATTTGTTTGTCTGAAACATCTTTTATTTGCTTTTGTACAAAACATTGTCCAGATTCAGCTTCACCCTATCCATTGAGCTCTTCAGCGGATTGTCCTGTATGAACAACATTAAAAACTTCCCCTGGCTTCCCCTTGACCAAAGTAAATGGGGAACCCAGCAAGAGGCCAGAGGGAGGAAGGGGAGAAATCAGGGTGTCTATTTCCCTAAACCTCTTGCCTCTTCCCCCAGTAGTTATCCCAGCCTGATGAAGGTCATTGCCTGTGTCAAGGCAACTTTCTCTTCTTGAACCTTTCTTGATTCAAGTAATAGCTCTATCTCATCATCCCCACCCCCAGCTCTAGCAACGTAAAGCTTCATCTCTTGTAGTTTACCTAACCCCAAGTACACCTTTATAAGTAGTCTTTGCAAATACACAATCTTTAAATTATTGTAGTGTGCCATCTATTTCCTTTTGAGACCTACCCATATCCTTTCTGCTAAGCCAGTTTGCCCATCTTCCTGCTGCTGTGAATGTTTGCTGCTAATGGCTTACAACTGTGCACTTCAGAAAATTGCCCTTGGGCTCAGGGAGCCTCCTTACTCAGAAATGCCCCAGAAGTTCAGCTCTCCCACCCTGGGGGCAGCCTGCAGCCCTTGACTGACTGACTGATGTAAAGGGGCAGGATACAAAAGTCTAAACTCAGCCTTGGTGACTAGAAAAAAACAACAGAAGGTGATGAGTCATACCAGATACTGGGCAGTAATATGAATCTGTATTATTTAAAACCTTGAGGTACTTGCCCGGGTAGACAAATAGAATAACACAGAATAGACTGAAATCAAACCAGGGTATATTTGGGAGTTTTATATATGATAGAGGTGATAAAATCAGTAGGAAAAGGTTGAACTATTTAAGAAATAATTCCTAGAATATTGGCTATGATACAGTACAAGATAAATTAAGATTTCCATATCATCTCATTCACAAAAATACATTTCAGATAGGTTAAAATTCTAAATTCCAAAAGTGAAACTATAAAGCCTTTAATCAAAACATGGGAGAATTTCTTTATGCTATTAGTATTATTAAGTTATTATTATTATCAAATAATAATATTATATTATTAAATATATTATTATTACTAAATTATGCTGTTAGTATTTTTAAATGCAAAAAGTAAAAAGGAATATCTTGATAACTTCCCTACATTAAAACAGAAAACTTCTGTGTGATAAAAGGTGACAAAAATGAAAATACAAGTCATAGAGAAAACAGCTACAATTCATATTACCAGTGAAATATCTGTTCAGAATATATAAAATGCTATGAGAAATTGAAAATCTCAAAAAGAAATATTGTCAAAAGATATAATAATAAATTCGTAGAGGAAAACAGATGTCCAGTAAATATATGCGAAGATGTCCAACTTCCTTTGTAATTAGGAAATGTGAATTAAAACAAAGGTACAACATTTTATATTTTAAAATTTATTAATTTTGATAATATTAACTGTTAGTGATGACATGGAGAAATATGAACTCTAACACACAGCTGGAGGGAGAGAAAATGGATCTAATCACTTTGGAAAGGCAATTTGGAAGTAGCAAGTAAAATCCGACAGTGTGTATACTCTGTAACTCAATGATTCTATTTCTGGGGCCTGCTTATCCAGGAGAAACTCATGCAAGGAAGCATGTACAAAGACTTTTATTTCTGAATTATTTGTTTATTTTACAAGGCTAAGACAACCTAACTTTCTGACAATAGGGCAATGGAAAAATACATGGTAGTTTGACACAGTGAAGTTGGGTTATGGACATTGGGGAGGGCGCTGTGGTGAGTGCTGTGAAATATTAAGCATGAGGATTCACAGACCTGTACCTCTGGGGCAAATAATACATTATATGGTAATAAAAATAATTAATAAAAAGGGATGAAAATGAATGAACTAGATTTGAATGTGAAATTTCAATGTGAAAAAGTCTTAAAAACATAATATTGGAGGTTTAAAAAAAGGTTGAGTATAGATATAGTACAAACATTTAGGACGTTTACTCAAAGGAAGAACAAAGTGTGTATGAGTTTGTTAACACTTATTTTAGGCAGGGGTTATTTCTGGATAGAAGGTGGGATCATACTTGTATTTGCAGTGGTTTTGGGGTTTTTTTGACAATAAAGATAATCTAAAGAGAATAGTTAAATAAAAGCAAAATATTAATAGAGATTTAATCTTAGTAACAAGTATATCAATATCTCATACATTTCCTATAATTTTTTATTTGGCATAAATATAATAAAACAATGTACAAAAAACCACATTAAAAATATATAGAAAAAATTAAAATGAACAATGAAAATCATACATCTTTAAACAATACCTAAATTATTTGTGTTAACATGGCTCTAAAACACTAGTTAAAAATTTGTTAATGAGGAAGATACTTGATGTAAAGAATTAATAAATACGGGGTTGATCTTTAAAAAAGTCAGAGCCTTTTGCCTCATGTAAGATATCCACATGTTGCTTTCATACTACAGAACTCCCCATGGGAGAAGTTGTTTTCAATTCCAGACGAGATCGGGCGCGTTCAGGGTGGTATGGCCGTAGACCAATTCCAGAAACCAAAACGTTAAAACAAGAACATTATTTCAAAAGGTAAGAGAACACTGAAAACAATATTTTGTAATTAATGTTTTTGCTTTAATGTTCTGGTTTCTGGGATTTAAAAAGCTTCTCCATTAAACTATACATAAAAAGGGTGCTTGGGTGGCTCAGTGCGTTAGGCCTCTGCTTTCGGCTCAGGTCATGATCTCAGGGTCCTGGAGTCCTCAGGTCATTGGGCTCTTTGCTCAGCAGGGAGCCTGCTTCTCCCCTTCCCCCTCTGCCTGCCTCTGCCTACTTGTGGTCTCTCTCTCTGTCAAATATATAAATAAAATCTTAAAAAAAACTATACATAAAAAAATAATTTAAAATATATCATCTAGCATTCTAGCTAGTAATTTACTATCAGTTAACTATTATAAATATAATATTTATTGTTAAACATTAATAGATGATAAATAATTATAAAATAATAATTTGAAATAACATGCATTAAAGAATTTAAAATGTATTATCTGGTATTTTTAGCTATATATGTAGGTATTTTACGATATCTAGTCTGCTAGAAACAGAAGCTGGAGGCGGTATATATGCAGATACTTGAATGTCATAAAGAAGCAATCTATGCAAAAATTAGTTCCAGAGAGAAAACAGAGTTCTGGGACAGGGATAGTTTATAGAGTGTTCAAGAATTGTCAGTGCAAGGGTGCCTGAGTGACTAATTCATTAAGCATCAGACTCTTGATCTTAGCTCAGATCTTGATCTCAGGGTGGTGAGTTCAAGCCCCATGTTGGGCTCCACACCCTCTAGAGCCTACTTAAGAAAAAAAAAAAAAAAGAAAGAAAGAAAGAACTGTCAGTATAGCAAGTGTAACTAGCATGATGTAGCAAGGGGGGAGAATAATTGGAGACAATGTCAGAGACGAAATAAGGCCAAAATAGATCCTTTTGGAGTTGTGTAGGGCATATTAAGAATCTTGGATTATTCAGATTTTGGTGGGAAACCATAAAATAGTTTGATTAGAGGAATGATGTGATATGATTACGTTTTTTAGAGGTTACTCTCTTTGTTCTATGGAATATAGTAAGGGGGTCAGCTGGCTTTTGAAGTAGTCCAGGTGGGAGATGATGATGACTATATGGATTATCATCTCTGTTCCCAAAATCAACAAAAGCACTGAATACTCTGGCACATGGGTATTATTAGCATGTCTTTTCTTACCAGCATCATTCCTCCCCTTATTTCTTCAGCTGCTGTGAGGCAGGGCACTTGGAAGAAGAATTCATTAATGGGATTTTTTAATGCCATAATTTTACTTCTGCAAACTCTGCTTCCATTAATTACTTTCAATATGGTATGTTTTAGTAAGTTCCACAGTTAGTCTTCTTGGTTAAGGTAATTTCTCATCTAGTTCCACAAATTACCTGGAATATTTTATTGAATTAAATAGAGTATCTGGGTGGAAAGGCTGTTTATGGGCAGGGCATCATTTATTGCACATAAGTACCATTATTCATCATTATGCTCATTATAGTACAAAGGCTTTATCTGCTTTTGACATCTTGCCCTTTAAAACAACCCAATTTTGGCTGCATGTGGAGGTTTAAGACGAAGTACAGCCCATTTTTCTAATGATGGTGCTATAGAAGCTAATGGCAGCATAAACCACTCTAGACAACTAAGAACAACTTGAGTAGTACTTTTAAATACTTTTAGAGGAAAATCTGAAATTCTATCAAGAAGGAAAAATGGAAGTTTACTTTATAATCAAAGAGCTTTTAATTCTTGTTATTACCATCATGGATAGGGAAAAAAGGAAACACACCTTAATATGAATAGAATTTATGTGCATGTGCCTGCATGGGTAAAACTCTCTACAGAGACCTTGATTAGGAGAGAGCATGCATTATGAGGAATCAGAAGTTGAGTTCAAGTGTGAGTCAAGTTCTGATCTGGCAATTTGGTGAGTGACCTTAGGCAAATCAGCTTGTTTCCTGGGCTGCTTGCTCTAATATTCCACAGTTGTATAATCTCTCTTTGTATGAAGGAAGGGGTGATCAATACCCATTTGACAGGTGTCTCATTTGTGGATAACTACTTGACAACTGTGATATTTGCCTTTGTAAGTATGATTCCCCAGAGGCATTGACCTCAAAATTTTCTGTCTGCTGCTCATGATGTATCATAGGTTTAACAATATTTTTCCACGATGAAGATAGTGCTGATAATGAAGTTGGAAGTCCATACATTTGAATGTTGTATTTTTAATCTTTTAATCTCTTTTATTATGAACCCTTCTAAGAATGTCTTAAGGAATATCACTATAGGAACATAACCACCCCTTATACTCACTTTTTTAAAAATTGTGATATATTGGTGGTATATTTTATTAATGATCTATTTCCTGTGGGATATGTCTCCCTAAAGAAAGTACAGGGTGAAAATGAACTATTAGGTATTTAGCTTCTTAACTTAGGTACTGCTTTAAATGTTCTATTTGTGCTTTAAGTTTCTGAGATCACTTACCTAGGAGTGATAAGAGGCAAGAAAATGTGAGTACTGGAAGGCGTGGGTAAAGGAGAGGATAATAGTAGGTTTCAGAGTTTAGGTCAGGGTGGTCGGAAGAAAAATAAAAGTGGAAGTATGAGGGCGGAAGAGAGGGGAGGATTTATTCTATTTACCTAAAAGCTGTGCTGGTAATACATACCTTATAACAAGTCATTCATTCATTAATTTGTTGAATAGTTGTTAAATAATGTTATGCTAGGGGTGTGGGAATCAAATACAAATAGGATATCATCAAATAGTGAGAAGAGATCACAGTTTACAGAAGAGATGCAAAAACAGTTCTTTGGGTGTCTGGAGAGATAAGAAAGTGCTTTGTTATTCTTGAGCAGGTCAGGGAGGTCTTTAGAAAAGAGGTCTTGAAGGATGGTGAAAGTTTTTCACTCTGGCAAATATTTAATGAATGTTTATATTGAGGCAGGATTTCTTCTTGCTGCTGGAGATATGGAGTTAAACAACATGAAGTCCTTGCTCTTGAGGAATCTTCATTCTGGAAGGAAAAGACAGAAGATTAGTATTCAGTGTTTCTTTTTTCCTTATAAGTGTTACAGAGAAAAATAAAGCAGAATAACAAGAGTTGAAAATAATGGGTAGTTCTATTTTATATAGGGTATATGCAGGAACGGCTTCATTAAGAAGATGACTTTTGAGCAGAACCATTATGGAAGAGGGTGCAAGTGATGAGGATATCTGGGGTGAGCATAGCAGTTGGGGAGATAAGCATGCTAGACATGTTTTAAGTACATTAAGGAGGCCAGTGTGGCTACAATAAAACAAGCATGAGAGAGAGCAGTAGAGTATGAGATCATAGAAATACCAAGGGGGCCATATTATGGAGGATCATGTAGCCTATCTCAGAACTTTGGGTTTTACTCTAAATAAGGTGAGAAATCACTGGAAAGTTTTAAGTTGAGCAATATGATGATTACACTGTTGGCTAAAGAACAGATCTTGTGTGAATTGGAGAGGGGGCAAGTAATGGTAGAAGCAGGGAGGCTTGTTAGTGGGTTATCATGACAACCCAGTTGAAGAGTGGTGGTGGTTCAGATCTGAGTGGTAACAGCAAACATAATGAGAAATAGTTGGATTTTGGATATATTTTAAAATTAGAACCCAGGGGATTCACTCTTGAATTGGGTATAAGAGTAAGAAAAAGAAAGTAGTCAAAGATGACTCCAAAGTTTCTGACATGGAGTAACTGCAAGGTTGACAACTAATCTTAGATGACATGGAGCAACTGATATGGTGAAAGCTGCAGAAAAGCACAGGTGTAGTGGGGGAATATGGAAATTAATATTATGTCTTAATATTTTAAATTTTAAGTGTTTATTTATTAGACATCCAGGTGGAGATGTTGAGTAGTTTGTTGGCCATATGAGCCTGGAGTTCAAGGGACGAATTGGATCTAAGGAAATGAATTTGAGAGTTGCTTATGCAGAAATGGCATTAAAGTCCTGGACTAGATGAGATCTCCTAGGGAGTAAGTGAAGATAGAGGAGAAGTTTTAGTATGAACCCTGGATTACTCTGACATCTATCTCCCTGGATGATGAGGGAGACATAGTAAAAATGAGGCCAAGAAGGAGCAGCAGTTGGTTTAGACATATGAAGAATGAATGATGTCCCAAAAGCCAGGTGAAGAAAGTATTTCAAGAAGAGGGGAGGGACGCCTGGGTGGCTCAGTGGGTTAAGGCCTCTGCCTTTGGCTCAGGTCATGGTCCTGGGGTCCTGGGATCCAGCCCCACATCGGGCTCTCTGCTTAGCAGGGAGCCTGCTTCCTCCTCTCTCTCTGCCTGCCTCTCTGCCTACTTGTGATCTCTATCTGTCAAATAATAAATAAAATCTTAAAAAAAAAAAAAAAAACAAGAGGAGGGGGATTTGCAACGTCAAATACTGCAGATTGGTCTAGCACCATGAGCATTTAGGATTGTCCATTGGATTGTTGACCTTTATGAGAGTAGTTTTAGTGAAGTTATGGGGACAAAAGCCAATCTGGAATAGGTTCAAGAGAGAGTAGGAAGTGTTTGTAGCCATCATGTCAATGGCCATGAATTTGAGATCAATAAATTCCAACCCCAGCTTTTGGACAAAGGTAGTTTCCTGTAGAATCACTTTGGAGACTGGAAAGCCCTTCACCCACCTCCCTTCTGGTAACCCATCCCCTCACCACCTCCCTTTTGGTAACCATTAGTATGGTGGAAGAGTCTGTTTCTTGATTTCTCTCTCTCTCTCTCTTTCTCTTTACTTATTTGTTTTGTTTCTTAAATTCCACATATGAGTGAAATCATATGTGGTATTTGCCTTTCTCTGACTTATTTCCCTTAGCATTATGCTCTGTATCTCCATGTCAGTATAAATGGCAAGACTTCATTCTTTTTTACAACTGAATAATATTCCACTATATATATACACACACCACATTTTCTTTATCCACTTACCAATCAGCGGACACTTGAGCTTCTTCCATAATTTGGTTGTAGTAAATAATACTGCTGTAAACATATGAGAGCTTGTATTGCTATGAATTAGTGTTTTTGTATTCTTTGGGTAAATTCCCAATAGTGAAATTGCTGGATCATAGGGTAGTTCTATTTTTAACTTTCTGAGGAACCTCCATACTGTTTTCCACAGTTACTGCACCGGTTTGCATTCCCTCCAACAGTGCACAAGGGCTCCTTTTCTCCACATCCTCACCAACACCTGTTGTTACTTGTGTTCTTGATTGTAGCCATTCTGATAGGTCTGAGGTAATATCTCATTATAGTTTTGATTGCATTTCCCTGATGATACATGATATTGAGTATCTTTTTCTTTGTCTCTTGGCCACGTGGATGTCTTCTTTGGAGAAACATCTGTTCTTATTTTCTGCCCATTTTTAATTGGACTTTTGTTTATTTCCATTGCTCTGCAGAAGCTGTTTACGTTAACGAAGTCCAAATAGTTTATTTTTGTCTTCGTTTTCCTTGTTTCAGACTTATCTAGAAAAAAGTTGCTACAGCTGATGTCTGAGAAGTTACTGCCTTTGCTCTCTTCTAGGATTTTTCTGGTTTTAGGTCTCACATTTAGGTCTTTAATCCATTTTGAGTTTATTTTTGTTTATGTTATAAGAAAGTGGTCCAGTTTCATTCTTATGGAAGTAGCCGTCTAGTTTTCCCAACACCATTTGTTGAAGAGACCATCTTTTCCCCATTAGATATTCTTTTCTGCTTTGTTGAAGGTTAATTGTGGGTTCATTTCTGGGTTTTCTCTTCTGCTCTATTGATCTATGTGTCTGTTTTTGGGCCAGTGCTATACTGTTTTGATTACTATAGCTATGTACTATAGTATGAAATATAAAACTGTGATGCCTCCAGCTTTGCTTTGCTTTTTCAAAGATTGCTTCTTTTGTGGTTCCATATAGATTTTAGGATTGTTTGTTCTAGCTTGTGAAAAATGCTGTTGGTATTTTGATAGGGTTTGCATTAAATGTGTGGATTGCTTTGGGTAGTATAGATATTTTAACAATATTTGTACTTTCAATCCATGAACATGGAATGTCTTTCCATTTCTTTGTGTCATCTTCAGTTTCTTTCATTAGCGTTATATAATTTTCAGAGTACAGGTCTTTCCATCTCTTTGGTTAGGTTTATTCCTAGGTATTTTATTATTTTTCATGCAGTTGTAAGTTGGAATGTTTTCTTAATTTCTTTCTCTGCTGTTTAATTATTGGTGTATAGAAATGCAACAGATTTCTGTATTGATTTTGTATGCTACAACTTTATCGAATTCATTTATCAGTTCTAGCACTTTTTTGTTAGAGTCTTTCGCGTTTTCTGTAATAGTATCATGTCATCTGCAAATAGTGCTTCTTCCTTATTGATTTGGATTCCTTTTATTTCTTTTTGTTGTCTGTTTGCTGTGGCTAGGACTTTCAGTACTATGTTGAATAAAAGTGGTGAGCATGAATATTCTTGTCTTCTTCCTGATCTTCAGGGAAAGGCTCTTAGTTTTTTCCATTAGAATGATGTTAGCTGTGGGTTTTTCATATATGACATTTATTACGTAGAGGTATGTTCCCTCTAAACCTACTTTGTTGAGGGTTTTTATCATGAATGGATGTTGTACTTTGTCAAGTGTTTTTCTTATTGAAATGATCCATGTTCTTACCTTTTATTGATAGGATGTATGATGTTAATTGATTTGTGAACCACCCTTGCAACCGGGGATAAATCCCACTTGTGGTGTGTTCTTTTTAACATATTTTTGGATTCAGTTTGCTAGTATTTTGTTAAGGATTTTTGCATCTATATTCATCAGAGATATTGGCCTATAGTCCTCTTATTTTGTGGTGTCTTTATCTGGTTATGGTCTCATGGTGATGCTGGCCCCATAGAATGAATTTGGAAGATTTCCTTCCTCTTCTATTTTTTGGAATAGTTTGAGAAGAATAGGTATTAACTCTTCTTTAAATTTGGGAGAGTTTGCTTGGAAAACCATCTGGTCCTAGACTTTTGTCTATTGGAAGTTAATTTTGATTTACTGATTCAATTTCTTTGTTGGTAACCAGTGTTCATGTTCTCTATTTCTTCCTGTTTCAGTTTTGGGAGGTTATATGTTTCCAGGAATTTATCTATGTCTTCTAGGTTGTCCAATTTGTTGGCATATAATTTTTCCTATATTCTCTTACAGTTGTTTGTATTTCTGTGGTGTTGGTTGTTACTTCTCTCTCGTTTGTGATTTTGGGTTCTTTCTCTTTTTCTCTTGATGAGTCTGGCTAGAGGTTTATCAATTTTAGTGATTTTTTTTTTCAAAGAACCATTTCCTGATTTCA
Source organism: Mustela nigripes (assembly GCF_022355385.1). Lineage (NCBI taxonomy): Eukaryota > Metazoa > Chordata > Mammalia > Carnivora > Mustelidae > Mustela > Mustela nigripes. The sequence goes on from NC_081569.1 coordinate 84,421,830, forward strand.
CTGATCTTTTCTATATTGGTTTTTTAGTTACTATATCATTTATTTCTGCTCTAATATTTATTATTTTCCTCCTTCTTCTGGTTTTAGGTTTTGTTTATTGTTCTTTTTCTTGCTCCTTTAGGTGAAAGGTTAAGTCATTTGAGATTATTCTTATTTCTTGAGGTAGGCCTGTATTGCTATAAACTTCCCCTTTGGAACTGCTTTTCCTGCGTCCCAGAGATTTTACACCGTTATGTTTTTATTTTCATTTGTTTTCATGTACTTTTTAAAATTTATTCTTTTATTTCTTTTTTGACCCATTCATTGTTTAGTAGCATGTTATTTAACCTCAATGTATTTGTGATTTTTCCAGATTTTTTTCTTGTGGTTGAGTTCTAGTTTCATAGCATTGTGGTCAGAAAGATGCATGGTATGACTTTGATCTTCTTTAATTTGCTGAGGCTTTTTTAATGGCTTAATATGGGATCTGTTCTGGAGAATGTTTCACATACACTTGAAATAATGTGTATTCTTCTTTTTTAGGGTACAATGTTCTGAATGTATCTGTTAGATCCATCTGGTCCAATGTGTCATTCAAAGCCATTGTTCCTTGTTGATTTTTATGTTAGGTGATCTGTCCATTGAGGTAAATGGGGTGTTAAAATCTCCTACTGTTATTGTATTATTATTGACTAGTTTATGTTTGTTAATAGTTGCTTTATGTATTTGGGTGCTCCTATGTTGGGTGCATAAATATAAATATTTATAATTGTTATTTTTTCTTGTTGGATGTCCCCTTTATTATTATATAGTGTCCTTCTTTGTCTCTTGTTACATCATTGTTTTAAAATCTAGTGTGTCTAGTATGACTACTGCTACTCCAGCTTTTTTTTTGACATCTGCATGCATGATAAATGTATCTCTGTCCCTTCACTTTGAATCTGCAGGTGTATTTAGGTCTAAAATGAGTCTCTTGTAGGTAGCATATAGATGGGTCTTGTTTTTTATCCACTCTATCACTCTGTGTATTTTGCTTGGAGCATCTAGTCCACTTAACATTCACAGTAATTATTGATAGATATGTATTTGTTGCCATTTTATTGTTGTTTCTGGAGATTTTCCCAGATCCTGTCTTATCTTTCTCTTTTTCATGGTTTGATGGTTTTCTTTAGTGGTATATTTGGATTTCTTTCTCTTTATTCTTTGCATATTTAGTAGTGGTTTTTGATTTGTGGTTACCATTAGTTTTTTTTTTTTTTTTAAGGTTTTTTATTTATTTGACTTGGAGAGAGAGCACAAGTAGGCAGAGCAGCAGGTAGAGCGAGAGGGAGAAGCAGGCTCCCCACTGAACAGGGAGCCCAATGTGGGACTCAGTTGCCAGAACCTGGGATCATGACCTGAGCTGAAAGCAGCTGCTCAACCGACTGAGCCACCCAGGCGCCCTACCAGTAGGTTTGTATATAACAGTATATAGCAGTAGATATTAAGTTGATGGTAATTTAAGTTTGAACTGTTCTTTACTCTTCTCCTTCCCACATTTTAGGTATATGGTGTCATATTTTACATCCTTTTATTTTGTGAGTTCCTTGACTGATTTTTTTTACAGAAATATTCATTATTCATTATTACTGTTTTTTTGTTACCTACCTTCATACTGTCACTTTTGGACTTTCCTTTCTTTAATATCTTTAATATCTTTAATATCTTTAATATTTCTTGCAGGGCTGATTTAGCAGTTATAAAGTCCTTTAGTTTTCATCTGGGAAACTCTTTATATCTTCTTCTATTCTAAATGATAATTTTCCTGGATCGAGTATTCTTGTCTACAGCTTTGTTGTTGTTGTTCAGTGTTTTGAATGCATCATGCCACTTTCTTCTGACTTGAAAAGTTTCTGCTGAAAAATCCCCTGAAAGCCTTATGGGGTTTTCCTTATATATTATTGTCTTCTTTTGTCTTGCTGCTCTAACATTTTTTTCTTTATCACTGTATTTTACCTTTTTAATTACAATATGTCTTGGTGTGGATCTGCTTTTGTTGATTTTGTTGGAGGTTCTCCATGCCTCCTGGATCTGGATATCTGTTTCCTTCCCCATATTAAGGAAGTTGTCTGCTATTATTTCTTCAAATAAATTTTCTTCCCCCTTTTCTTTCTCTTCTTCTGGGGCTCGTATAATATGAATGTTATTACATTTGATGAGGTCACTGAGTTCCCTAAGTTTGTTCTCATTTTGCATAATTATTTTTTCTTTCTTTTGTATAGCTTGATTACTTTTCATTACTGTGTTTTCTAGGTCATTAGTTTGGAAGGTCTCCTTCTTCCAGCATGCTGTTCATTGCATCAGTTCATATTTGATTGGTTCTTGTCTACCTCTGTGTTAAAGATCTCACTGATGTCTTCCACTGTTCTCTCAAGTCTAGTGAATATCCTTATAATATTTGCTTTAAATACTCTGTCAGATTTCTTACTTATATCTGTTTCACTTAGCTCTCCAGCTGTGGCCTTCCCCTGTTCTTTCATTTGGGACAAATTTCTCTGTATTCTCATTTTGTCTAAGTCTCTGTGCCTGTTTTTCTGCATTAGGAAAGTCATCAGTATCTCCTGTTATTTTTTAAAAAATACTTATTTTAGAGAGAGTGTGTGTGTACATGAGTGGGAGGGGTAAAGGGAGAGGGAGAAAGACCCTTAAGTGGACTCTGCTCTGAGCTTGGAGCCTGACGGGGGACTCAGTCTCACAAACCTGAGATCATGACCTGAGCCAAAACCAAGAGTTGGAGCTTAACTCACTGAGTCACCCACGTGCCCCATTACCTGTTTTTGAGGCTAATGGCCTTACGAATAAGAGGTCCTGTAGAGCCCTTTTGTGTAGTGTCTCCTCTTCCCCAGGGCCTGGCACTTTCGGGAATGCCTCTAGTATGTGCCACATGTGCTCTCCTTTTGTTTTCTGGCTGCCTTATCTTTCATGCTGGTTATTTGCAGAGTCTCTCCTTGCTTGTTGTGGGCAGTGTTTGGTTCTTGGTTTGAATGTGGCGTGTTTTAACCAGCCGTGCTCTGGTCTCCTTTTGAAATGAGACCTGTTGCCGTGCTTGGGAACTGAGGCTCCGCAAAACTCCTGGGAAGGGAGACACAGTGTTGTCAGGGATTTGGGTTTGTCTTCTTGGGGAGGGGCCTACCATGTTGGGACCAAGGCAAACATGTCTGGGAACTGGGAGGTTCCACTGGAGCATGGGAGTTTGAGGTTCAGTGTAGGCAAGTTAGTAATTGTAGGTAGCCCTGTGCTTGTGCTGATGGTGCAGGGAGGGAAAAGGTGAGAAAATTGGGCCTGCTGGTTCCTTTGTTCCTGGAGGGAGACCCCTCCAGGAATGCTGCCTCTCTGGCACACACTTCAAGATGAGCAAATAACCTCCCCACTTTGTCCCTTAGATTTTCTCCAGATCACTATTTCCATGTTATGTCCACGGGCTCTTTGCTCTGCCTTCTCTTCAAAAGGATCCCCAGTATTTCCGGGCTCTTCTTAAGCCCAGTCTGCTGACTTTTAGAACTCCAGGCTTTAAGTCCTGCTGTTTACAAGAACTCATGAAATTTGATCCCTCTAGCTTTCCTAGTCAATTACTATGGGGATTCCTTTCCACCTGTGTGTTCTAGTCTATGTTTTACTGTTATCCATCACTGAAGTTTCCTTTCTACCACAGTGGCACTATCTGTTTCTCTACCAAATTGTGTCTCAATACTTCCTGTCTTCTTCAGTATGGCCTCTTTTCTGCTTTTAGTTGTGGAGTTTATTCTGCCAGTCTTAAGGTCAATTTCTGGGATATTTAGGATGATTTGATAGTTACCTAGTGTATTTGTGGGACAAGGTGAGACTAGGGTCCTCCTACTCTACTATTGTCTTCCTTAAAGAAAAATTTATTAAATGTTTCCTTGAGCAAAATTTTTGAAATGCTTTATGCAGAAATATATCAAAAGGATGTTTGGCATACAGAATGAAGAGGTGGTTAATGGCAAAAGAACCATTAGAAAAACAGATTTAGAAATCTAATAGATGAAAAATTAGAAACCTTTTTTTTTTAATGAAAGAAGAGAATTAGGCTCTGATTAAGGGATTGTATGTGACAGTAAATTGTGCTACAATATCTGCTTACCCACAAGGAGCTTGATGTCTAGTTCTGCTCGATCATGAAATATTACCTAATACTGGTACTTCTTCCCAAATGACTTTCAAGTATTTGACAGGATAGTTAGGGTAAGGCTTTATATTTTAAGACTTCCAGAATTATTATTAAAAATTTTTCCTTTAGATCTGTTTAGTACCTAAGAGGGTGTTATATTTTGTTTTTTTAACCCACATATGAGTATTCTACTTCCAGGGCTCATCTGTCCTGACCAAATACGTAGGGGGATTCATGATATAAAGTAAGAATGTCATAATAATGTTTCCATTAGTAAGTGGATGCTTTATATCTTCTGTAAAATGGTAACTATGTCATAATGCTGGGAATATTTTTTAAGCATTAGCATTTGTTACATACAGATTTTATTGTTACAAAGACAGATATGATTAAAAATAGCCACTCACTTTTCCCACTCTTAAATATATATGCTAGTTTATTTCTTTCTTTAAAAAAAACTTTGGGGTAAATTGGAAGGGGAGGTGAATCATGAGAGACTATGGACTCTGAAAAACAATC